>NC_134311.1:2389038-2539276 GCF_949628215.1 Phalacrocorax aristotelis
AAAGCCCTCAACTTTGATGTATCGTGATCACATTTTTTTTTTCTTTTCCTGTCAGCTCTGAAATCTGAGGCTGGGAGCCGGCTGGAGAGGAGAATCCTTCATCATTTCTGAGGTCAGAATAAACGCTTGATTTTGTCCCGAAATAATGAAGAGATTTTCAATGAGTCCCTCGGCCAAGCCGTCTCTATTGTATATTGCATTGACAAAAAGGATGTTATTGACTATGCAACAGTAGGCTCCTTTCCTCTCTCTCCAAATAAACTCTCGGTCCTGTCTCTTGGTCAGTGGAAAGGTGAAACGAATAAGATTAAATCGGACAAAAAAAGCAAGCTTGGTATGTATATCATCTAGATTTTACTCCCCAGACTGTGAAGAGACAGGGAGTAAAAGAGGCAGAGCAAGGCACGGAGAGAGAGGGGGAGAGAG
Source organism: Phalacrocorax aristotelis (assembly GCF_949628215.1). Classification (NCBI taxonomy): domain Eukaryota; kingdom Metazoa; phylum Chordata; class Aves; order Suliformes; family Phalacrocoracidae; genus Phalacrocorax; species Phalacrocorax aristotelis. Next base: position 2,389,465 of record NC_134311.1, read on the forward strand.
AGAGAGAGAGAGACAGAGACACCGACACAGACAGAGGCAGAAAAGCCTGAGAGAAGGTGGACGGACCCAGCAGTCGCAGCCCGGCTCCCCCCGGCCCCGGCCCGGCTCGGCCCGGCTCCTCCCGGCCCCGGTCCCCGGGCCACCCCAGGCAAGTCGCCGCTTCTCTCCTCGGGGTTTAAGGGGGGGGGGGTTTGGGAAGGCGGGGGGGGGGGGGAGCGGGACCGCGGCACTTGGCGGGGAGACCTTCCCCACCCCCCCACAGGGCTGCTCCCCCCCCCTCCCCGGCGTCCCGTTATTTGGGCATCCCGTTATTTGGGCTGAGAGACGCCTTGCCCTCGTTTTATCCTGAGACTTTATCCCCCCCAACACCCCCTTTCCTCCTACAGAAACGCGTGTGGGTATTTCCACTGCACCCCCACCCCTCCCTCAAATAACCGCGTGTCTCTCCGAGCTGACCCACGCGGGTTTTGACCCCACGCCAACGCCGAGCACAACTTCTAGCTCTGGCGGCGGCGGCAGCAGCAGCAGCAGGACGCCGGGCAGGGAAGTGCGAGCATCCTCACCCTCTCCTCTTTCACCTGCTCTGTTTGTTATTTGATCACCTAATGAGAAGATCGATGGCAGTCTGTTTATCTGGGGTGATAGTGTCAACAGATTAAAGGGGCAGCAATCAGATGCTTCCCAGCCGAGCTGGGCGCAACCGCAATCAGGAGGAAGCTCAAACCCGATCAAATTGCGCTGGTTTGGGCGAGGGGTGTGTGTTAGGGTGCGTGCGTGTGTATGGATGTGTGTGTGGGGTGTTTTCTCCCCTCGCCTGGCTGTAAAAGCGTGGCCGTTTGCATTTGCTGCGTGCTGAGGGAAAGCGACTATTAAATGTGGGTTTAAAAAAAAAAAAAAAGCAGATGCTTGAAGGACCGGTGAACTTTGCGGGATTCCCGAGGAAAATCCCGACTGTGGCGCCCCTCTTGTTGTGCAGGAGCCTGGGGAGGGAGCCGGGACGGGGGTGTCCGCCGGCGGGAGCAGCCTCATGCCCCAGCTGACCAGGTTAAAGCTCAGCTTAACCAACGGGAGGCATTTCTTCTCCCGGACAAATTACAGGGACACTTTAAAATGGTCACAACTCACATTTAATTGGGAAATTAGTTCTGATTGCTTTTTAACCTCTGCGGATCCGGAATGGGTAGGGCAGGCGGCGCTGGGGACTTGCTCAGGCTTAATTTTCCCTCTGTCACCCCTAGACCCTGCTTTCCCCAGGCCAGGGTCGAGGCTGGGATCTGAAGGTGGCAGAGGTTTTTTTGGGATTTATGGTTTGGGGTGGATTTATTTTCTCCCCCCGCCCTCCCCACCCCTTCTCTGTCTCTCTTCTCCCCCCCCCCCTCGGTGTAACCCAACCCGGGACAGCTTGTCTCCCCTCTGCAGCCTTCTTGTCCCCTCTGGAAAGGAAAAGTTCACCTGGAGATCAGTGGTGACAACTTCTACATGCTATTTCTGGCGGGGAGGGAGGATAGGGGGCTGTGTAGAGTATAATATAAAACCCAGTTGAAGGTAGTATTGTTATTATTGTTATTTTGTAAGTGGCAGGGCTGCACATAAGCTGGGAGCTGGGAGCTGAGATCTGTAGCCTGCCTTTACCAAAACAAACATTAAGTGCCTGCTTCACCTGCCAAGCTCCACAAGGCAATATATACATATATATATAAAAATATGCTCACACACACACGGATGTACACGTATACATGTGTGTCTATATATATACACGCAAGCATGCAGGGAGTGGGGCAGGCGGAGGACAATAAACGCGCAGGCTGCTGTCACAGGGTGCAGCGAGCAGCTCTGACGTGCAAAAATGTCCCCCTCGTTCCTAATTTTTAGCGTTTTTAGCCGTCCCCTGCTCTGACTGGCAGACACCTTCAAGCCGGGATGCTCAAAACCCAGAGGGTAGCGTTGGGGCCCCTTCTCCTGCCGTGTCCACCCCACCCCATTCCCCGTGCACCCCTCGGTGGGAGCCGTCGGGGCAGCCCCTTTCCCGGGTCGGGCCCGTTGCAAACGGGGTGTGACCAGTCACACCGGGACCGCCTTCCCCCAACCTTCATCGCGTCGTCCGGCCCCGCAGCCCCCCGGGACCCCCGCAGCCGGGCTGGGGGCGGCCGTGCCAGGCCAGGCCTCCGCAGCCGGCGGTGCCCATCCAGGCCTCATTTCCCATCAGCCGTGCTGCGGCCTTTTCTCCCAGGCCTTTTTCTGCATTTGCCCCTTTTTATGCCGCCTTTTCCCCCCCTTCCTTCCCCTCCTCCCTCCCCACCTGAAGGATAACCAAGTTCTTTGAGGACCCCAGCACAAAATGGGGTGGTGGTGGTGCTTTACAAGGGGAAACCGCCCCCAAACGCTGTGGGAAGGGTGTCTCCGGTGGGTTGTATCACCCTGGTCAGCCGGGGGTGGGGTGGTGGTCCTGGGCTGGTCCGTCCGAGGCGGGGGTAGGGGCTGCTCGCTCCGCACCACCTGCCAGGAGCCCTCCTACGGGTCTTGGACCTCGGGGGTGCTTCGTGCCGACCCTCGCCCCTCGCCTCGTCCTAAAGGAGGCCCGATGCCGAGGGGGATGGACCCCCCTGCCCTGCTCTGGGCCTCCCGGGTGGGCATCTCCCCGCTTGCCTCCAAGTACCCCCATCGCCCAAGCTCACCCCCCAGGCCGTTTCACTACATCCCACCGAAAGCTGCCTTGGGAAAGAGGGGCCTCCACCTTACCTTCCCCTGCACAGCCCCCCTCAACACCCACACGCCCCAGGCCACACCATCACGCATATCCTGCTTTATTTTACTCTTTTTTTATTCCCTTTTTCACTCGTGGGAGCGGACTCTTCCCCCCCCCCCAGCTTCCTCCTGGGGTCGTGGCCGACATCCCTGCGTTGTCCGGAGGGGCTGCACATCGCAGCGGGTCCCACGACCCCCGGGGAGGGTGTCACCACCCCGCCCCGGGAGGGTGGTGTGTGTGTGTGTCCCCTCGCCCCTCGCCCTCCGCCTGTGCTTAACCCAGAGGCGCGGCCGCCCTTCCCCTCCGCGCACGCCGCCTGCTTCCCTGGAATTATTTTAGACAAGATTGGCAAAAAAGCGGCGTGACAGCGGCCCCCCACCCCCCCCAACCCCCCCGCCACCCCCTCGAGAAGGCAATCTGCCGTCCCCACAGCCTCCCCGGCAGCGGGGCCGCGCCGAGCCGGGGTTTGTCATTTGTTAGCGCTCAAAAGTACCGGGCTCCGGTGCCAACCCGAAAGCAAGGCGCTGAATCACAACTTTGCGCTCGCCATCCATCCAAACAGAAACGCCTGAGATCCCGAAAGCCTGCCTTTTTTTTTTTTAATTAAAAAAAAAAAGATTAAAAAAAGGGGGAAAAATTAAATCTATGCCTGGAAGTATTTAAAAAAACCCAACAAAAAAAACCAGAAACAAGATAAACAAACCCACGCCTGCGTGGGGAGGGGAAAAAAGCACCCAAACCGAAGGCCACTTGCCTAAAAGCATAAAGGAGCGTGGCAATTCCCAAGTAGAGCTCCAGGAAAAGAAATTGATGACCCCTTGATGCAAATCAAAACTTCCTATGTAAGGCAAATCTGGGAATCATTTTCAACACACTGGTGAATCCGGGACCAAATATTTACTTTCGGCACAAATAAAGCTGCAGTGATCCGAGCGCCGAAGCCAAGAGAAACAAAAGTCTACAAAAGCCATTAACACGAGGCTTTGCGTTGAAACACCTCTGACTGTAGTTTAAACCCCCGGCTTCTGTTAGGGATGAATTTGGTGTTATTTATCATTCCGAACTGGGCTGGAGCTTTTGATGAAGAGCTGACGTTTGGAAACGAGTTTGAAAGTTGTGAGATTGTCCTGACAACGCAATCGAAGGCAGTATATAATCATTTCCTTAATAGTTACCTGTCAGAGATCCCATTTCTTTTACTGCGGGGATTAGTCCGTCAGGAGTAGATCCGAGCTGGACTTTCCGCAGACCAGAGATCGGCTCCGAGGCGTTTTAAGTATTTTATGTCACTTTCTCCCCTGCACCCGAGATAAAACGGTGCACAAGTATTTTGCTGGGGAAAATGCAACAGCGGGGCTGGTAGCAACAGTAGCGATATAATCATATTTACCTCATCAGAAGTTGATCTCAGTAATAAACCCCAGCATTTTCGCTTAAAGTGTCAGGAGTTAAGATATGTTTATTACAGCGTATTGTCCCTGCGTGGGGAGGACGGGGATGCTCTTTAGATAAAGTTTGAACGGAACAGAATAAACACAGCAAATCGCTCCAGCCCAACACAAAAGCTGTAAATGACTGCTATGTATTTTACCACCGCAAGGCTTTTTTTTTTTTTAAATTTATTTTTTATAATTTTTATTATTATTTTTACTATTCACACGTTCCTAGGAGTGAAGCCCGGGCATATCCAACGGTGTCGTTAATAAGGTATACAAAATTGCCTGATCCTACCAAACGGGGCTAGAGTTATATGTTTTATTGTTAACCCCTTGCACTGAATCTTCTGAAGCTGAAAGGGAAAAAGGAAAGGGCTTTTGTCCGAGTTGATCCTTGGCTATTCTGGGGCTCAGGTTGGTGTGAAAGGGACGAGGAGGTCACTTGAAATCTCCTTTTATCTACTCCTATTTTCTCTCTGGATCAGCAACTTTGAATAGACACCATCTAATCGCTCGTAATGGAAAAAGGGGGGGAAGAAAGGGGGGGGGGGGGCCTGGTGTGTGTGTGCTCAGGGAGCAACGAAAATGCTTTTGCGCGGGGGCTGCCTGGCCGGAGGGGTGCATGCCCGTGGGTGCGCGCATGCAGGGACACGAGTGGGCAGACCCCCGCACCCGGCGCCCGCCATGCGCGCACCCTGCGAGCCCGCGGAGACACAGGGGTGCCCCTCACGCACCCCGCGGGGCGGGGTACCCCCTGCCCGGGCCCGGGAGTGCTGGGTGGGGGCAACCCGCGCCCCTGAGACCCCCTCCCCGCGGCTGGCGGCTAGGACCCTTCCCGGGGGGTGATGCTTGGAGGAGCAGCGCCGAGAGGCGGCCCGGCATGATTTTCCCTCTCACACTCAGACCCCGGAATTTTGGTAATTTGCACTTATTGAGGTTGCCAGGACTGGGAGGCAGACCCGGGTGGCTTTTAGAAAGGGTTGTCGCCCCTTCGGTGGGCAACAGACTCGGCTTTGCCGGCCGCCCGAGCCCGGCCGGTATGCGGACGGCGATGGGGGTGCCCGCGGTTTTCTGGGGGTCACCTTGCCAAGGCTGTTCTTCTTCCTTTTTTTTTTCCTTTTTTTTTATTTTTGGGGGGTGGCTTAAGCGAGGAAAAAATAAGAAAAGGGGGGGAAAGAGGCGGACAAAATTGGGGGCCGCTGGCAAATAGAAAAACCTTTGTTCTAGAGGCTCAAGCCAGGGCACTATCTCTTTCCTCCTGGCCGCTCAGAAATTGGCGTTTCTTTCTCAGTCTGGGATGCTTTTCGCTGTAAATTCCTTCAAGTGACTACTTTGTTGCTAAGGCTACATGTTCCCATCCCAACACACAAATCTTTTCCACTCCGGGACCAGCTCAAGCCCTGGGCAGAAGTCTTGACTTAAGAGACCTACTTCAAACTCTTTGGAGTGCCTCCCTGCTTAAATACCTGCTAAATGCTGCGGTGCAAATGAAGGACTAAACAGTCCTCTCCCCTATTACCCCCTCCCCGCCCCGGTACGTTTTACTGGGACTTCTGGTGAATAGATGGCGAGAAGAACCCCAGTCCAATAAAGATTAAATTAAGTAGAAGAAATCCAGCCGGTGTATATTTTGAAGCTCCGGTGGGGCGTCAAACCGATGTTTAACACATTTTTTCCACTCACTGTGCACAAGTCCTCAGCCCCCACCGCCTTGTTTAATTTTCCACCCTGGAGAAGGAGGAGCGGGCAGTTTTGGGGGGCGGACAGAAAAAGGGTCCTCCGACCCATAGACCTTTCCCCATCCTCCGGAGCCATGGCAAGGGTCGGGGGGGTCGGGGGGCGTGACACCGTGTCCCCTGACAGGGCACACAAACACACACACACGCACACCACACGGGCTATCCAGCCAAGAGGCACCTGCGAGGTGGGGTGCCGGGGGGGGTGTCACCCAGCCTGTCCTTAAATACGGAGCTGGGGTGGAAGGGGAATTAGGGATTTTTTTTTTTTTTGGCAGGATCATCCTCCCCATCGCCCTCGCCCGCCCCCTTGGCTGCACTGGCCGGGAAAATACGGGTTTATCACCCCTGCTCGGCAGAGTGGACACGGGTTTGCGATCCGCTGAGCCCTCCAGCACCGCCAAGATGGGAGAGTGGCTCTCCTGGATGCCAAAGGAGGGGGGAAAAAACCCCAATCCCAACCCCAGAGGCTCTCGTCGCCTGGAAAAGTTAAGCGTGACTCGGTAAACGTTTGTAAATGCAAATAGAAATGAATAAATAAACCTCAAACCAGGTAGTTTGGGTGTAATAGTTTAGCAGGACTAATTGCAGACAATGGAGCTGAAATGACTTTTCCAATTAGCTGCTGGTTGGAGTTTAGTTGGAGGAACTGTCAGCTCTAGCGATGGGTAATTGCTTTATTGCTCACAAAACTATCATCTATTTAGAACATATGTGCTAATTACTCTGGATGGGCGTCGGAAAAGAGACCATAAATCTATTAGCACTTTAAAAAGTCTAGGGTAGTTGTAAGCGACCAAACTCCCTTCCTTGGCGCGTTAAGGGCAAGATTCGCTCCTGGGTGACGGTCTTTCCAAAAAATAAAAATAAAATAAATAGTATTCGGCCACATGCGTTCCAGGGTATCTCTGCGACCTCGGGGCGGGGCGGGGGAAAGAGTGGTCATCTCTAAGCGAGGAAAGCCTCTTTCTATAGACCAAACTGGTGCAATAAATCACTTTCATAAAAACGATTTTCCTCTTTAGCCTTGCAGTATTTTTTTTTTTTTTGCAAAAAGATTAGTTTAGAAATCTTTTAATTGGATTACTCTGGAAAATTAATCTCCTTTAGGCTCGCTAAGTTTGTGTACCAAATATTTGGAAGTAATTCATTGCCACAAAAAGCATCCGGGATGCCTTTTGTTCGAACTAGCTCAGAAAAGGGACAGGTAGGGAAGGTGGCATTTTACCGAACGCATTCTCGGCCCCTTGCAGTTCTCAATGCATATTCATCACTGTATATGTCTCATCGAACCGCATAAAATTGCTCATGTAAAGGAGATAAGCAGAATTGTTTGCTGGACTGTGCTATGGATCAGGGCTCCGGAGCTGGGTTAGGAGTTTAGGGAAACAAAATTAAAAAAAAAAAAAGGGGAGAAAAAAGGAAAAGTTTTGGCAGCCCAAGGAGGAGTCGCCCAGGCGCTGCGGTTTGGAGGAGCATCCCTGGGCCGAAGCTGCTTCTCGGCCCCCCGCGACCCCCGCCCCGGGCTGACCCGGTCCCGGACCCGGAGGAGGGGGGCTAGGGGGAAGGGTGTCTGACCCGGGGCTGGCGGGGGGACCTCCCCATGCCGGCCACACGGCGGGACTCGAGAGGATCCCTTCGTTTCCAGCCCAATTTAGTGGTTAGCGGCAGCCCCGCGAGGTGTGGTTAATTGGTGGTGGGATAAAGGCGTAATGACTTGTCAGGGAGACGGTGGTGACTCTTTAACGTACTGTCTTCTTCCCCCCTCCCGCCACCCCCCCCATGCCTTTTATAAGCGGAGACATGCCATCTCTCTGCTAAAAGAGCAATAAAGCTGGGTCCATTTATTTATTTTTACTTGTTTATTTTTCCCCGAAGGAAACGAACCTGCAGCTTGTTCCCGTTGATTTATTTATGCGCAGGATGTGACACTACTGGAGGCCGGAGTGGGGGGGGACGGACGGGAGCAGGGGGCTGTGGGGCAGGGGGCGGCTCCGGGGGGTGGGGGGAAGGGGGAGAGGGGAAGGTGCACCTGTGTGGAGCAGGCGTCAGGGACCGCGTGTGCGTGGGCTGCTGCTCGGGCTGCGCAGGTGAGGGGGCAGCACGGGATGGCCACGACCCAGGACGGAGGATGATGATGATGAGGATGGTTTTTGACCTCTTGAGCGCTGGCCGAGCTCAGCGCATCGGGGAATTAACATCTCCCCCCAGACCCAAACCCCAGTCGCGTTCCACGGGTGTCGGCCCTCCACGCACTTCCTAATTGGCGTGTGCCCCTTTCGAACCTCCTTTAGATTTTTGGCGTCAGCCTTTAGCGAACCGTGAACCGCGTTTAATCCGTGAACCTGCATTTAATAACGCGCGTGGTGCGGATACGCGCGGAGTTACACGGGGTGTGTGTGTGTAAAACTCGGAGAGAAAGGTGCCTGCGCGGGGGTGGACGTACACGTCCACATCCCACACTACAGCCGGACACTTGGGTGTTCCACGCGAGCCCAGACCACGAAATCCCCCCGCAGGAGGGACGCCAGCGCCCACCCGCAGCCCTCCACGCACGACACGCGTGAGACCCCCGCGTGAACGTGCGCAGGCAGGTCGCTATTTCCAGCCGGTGATTATATATTTGCTAAACAGCCCCGTGGTCTGCGGCGAATTAAATTGTTGCGGCGCTGATCCTGCGCGGGTCCCCGCTCACCTTGTACCCCCCTCCCCTCCGGGTTTCTTCTCGCTATGCGCAGGTAAAAGTTTCTCAGCCCCGTGCTGTGGCTAAACAGATTAATACACGTTGACAGAGTCTTTATCCTCCTCGCACGGTGTTAAATGAATCTTAAAGTCCCTTCTGAGACAAACGGGGAACTCTCTCTCTCTCTGTCTGTCTCCCTGTCTATCTGCGTGCGCTTCGGATGTGCCCTGTGGAAATTGTTTACAGTTTGGAAGACTCTAACCTTGATTTTCCAGCTTTGAGCTCCCTCTGGAAGCGGAAAGAGCAATTACTCCACATTACTGTACATATTTCATTGCCGTGATAGATCGCAGGTGTTGCAGCCGCCGCTATTGTCTGCCTCCCTCCCGCCGCCCCGGGGCCGGAGCCTGCAGGATGCTCCGACTCCGGGTGGGTCGATGGCCACGCACACTCCCACGACCCACGGAGGTGCAAAAAGGACCAGACACCGCCCCCCGCCCCCATCCCCTCGCTCCCCTCAACCCCGTCCGCTGGCCTCTCCTGCGTGTATCCAGCGCGGAGGCGCTGCCTTTCACCCACGCGTGGAATAGAAAGCTGGGTTGTGGACAGGCGTCTTTCTCGGTTTAATATCAGGAGTGCTAACGCGGGGTGCAGCCCACGGCAAGCGATGGAGACCCCCGACCCCTCCCCGGGATGAGCGGTTGCTGCCCTTCAGCCCAAGGTTGGGAGGGGAGGGGGGTGAGGACAGCCGCGGGGCTGAGGGACCCGAGGCAAAAACCAGGAGGGGAATGGGTAGAAAAGGCAAAAACCAACAACCCCGAGACAGGGATAGAGCTAGAAACCCTCGGAGTGTTGCGCTTTTGGGCAGAAAGTGCCCGGGATGGTGGCTTTTGATTTAAGCCGTGCAGTAGTCCTTTAGGAGGGGGATCCAGGGGATGCGTTTGCGGCGAGCTGCGAAGGTGCGGGGTGGAGGGAGACTGCTGTGCTATGCCGGAGCATCCCCGAATAGCATTAAACTGTGTCATGGATCAGTGTCATGATGACGTATGACACACCACAAGGGATCATGATGAGTGACTGGCATAATAGACATGGATAGTGGACCAAAGTCTCCTTGACAATTCTTAGTCATATGTCTTGGGGGGATAGTTTTACATTCGTGATCCGTTTATTTGGAGCCAATTCCGGGAGAGAGACACATGAAGCACACGACTGACTCTAAGTAGGATGAAGACGGGCTTAAATGGCACAAAGGATTGCGGGGGAAATCTGAGGAGGTCATCGGCTTAGGTGCAAAACGCTTCAAAAAAAAAAAAAAACCAAAACCAAACCCACCACGACCCACCCCACCTGCTATTTCTAATTGAGCAGGACGCTCCTGCTTTCTCCTGCCAGCATAAAAACGGGACGGCTCAACTCGCCGTTGCCTGGCGCATCTCCTCGCTTCTCCCGCGACCCGCTGCAGAGCCGCTTAAGCACCGCGCACCTCCCGTACCCGGCGCTGGGATAAGTTCCCGTCCCATCGCGACTTGTGGGGTGCCTCCCGTGCCCTTCTTATCACGCGTGGGCTTTGCTGGGGGTTGCGCAGCGCCGAGACCTGAGGGCTGAGCTCAGGGCTGGGTCGCGCCTCGGTTCTAGCGGGGAAAAGCCTCGTCCACCCCCAAGGTCCTCCGAGCAGACAGAAAGCATGCCCTTTATAAACCACTTAAACCGTGCGAAACGCGCCCCAGCATGCCTCTCACTGTGAGGGGGAGAGCCCGAGGAGCTGGACCGGTGGGTTTTCTTTTGTCTGCAAGCATCCCGAGCTACCGGGGGGGAGTTTGGGCTTCTTTTCCATTCTGCCCCCCCCCTCCCCGCCCCCCGCCCCGCTGCACACTTGCCGCCAAGCCTGTGCCCCTCTCGGCGGGGGTCCCAAGCAGGGCAAGAAGGCCCCTCTACAGGCGATCAGCACCCCGAAACTCGCCTGGGCTGGCTGGGAGTGCTTTTCACCCCAATGGGGATCCCGGGGAGGCTTCTGCCCGCAACAGGAGGTTCGCAGGGCTCCCCCTTCGCACAGCACCGCCAGGGACATTGTTGACTTCTAAAAATGCCCAGAGGCGATATTTATCCCTCCAGGAGCAGAATGAACGATATTGTCCCCGAAAAGGAGAGTCACAAAAGGGAAACCACCTTTCAGCCTGACACTGGAGAAGAAAAAAAAAAAAGGGAAAAAATCTGCTGATCCAGATGCTGTAAGAAGTTCACTAAATGTGTAAGCAGGTAACGCAGGGAATAGCGACATTGTTAACAGAAAACATCTAATTAACAATGACTTCATTTGATTGGGAGGATGAAAAAGCCTTTTTAAATCAGTCCAGATTTACTGGCCTAAGCGCAGCCAATTTATGAATATGGAGGCTGTATTGAGTCTGCCTTCTTTCAAGATGTCATCTGAGGGGTAATAGTATAGGTGAAGTCATTTAGTTACACTGTGGAAACTTTTATAGTCCCTTTCTTGGGAATTTAATTCAGTGCTTCTTCATTTTATTAGGAACAGACTGACTCCATCAACGGCGCTCTCCATGTTTAGAGCTTAGACTGCTTGAAGCAATTAGGCTCCCCAATTAGCATACTTCTCCTGACCCCAGCAGCACCACCAGGTCCTTACGTTATCCATCTCTTCAAAGTAGGGGAAAGCCAGAATAAAACATGCCTCCCAAGTGTCCAGGGTGGTGAAACCAACACGCAAGCCGGCTACCAAAATTATCCCTTTGCCCTTAAAGGGGGAAGGGGAGGGGGGAGTAAAAAACCAACAACAACAACAAGAAATTGAAAAAACCCTCTTAGTATCACCCCGGTGCCCGCGTTTTGGCAGTTTTTGCTGTTTCATGCGTTTTGTGCTTATTTCCAGCGTGTTGCCAAATCGCTGCCCTGGGCAGGGATCGGTGTGAGGGGGCAGAAGCCGCAGCCGCGGGGGTGTGGGTGGTGGTCGCCCCGGGGGATGTGGGATGCTCCCGGCTATGCCTCGCTCCCAAAACGTGGGTCACGTCCACGCGGGGAGGGACAAACCGTGGGCAAGGGCGCAGAGGCTGGACCCGCGCAGGCACCCCTTCCACGGGTGGTTTTTCTTTTTTTGTTGGGGAGGGGGGCGTGACCGTCAGCCCCGGCGACACCCCCTCCCTCTGCTCCCCCTCCAGCCCTTTGGGTACCACCAGGTGACTTTTAAGCGCGGGTCGACGGTTTCAAATCCGTACACCCCGCCTACCGCCCCCTCCCTCCCACCCGCGTGGGTTTCCCGAAAAGGTGACCGCAGGGGGTGTGTGTGCGCGAAGCTGGGGCGGGGGGAGAGCGGGTCTGATCCTGCCCAACCCCCCTCCCCCACGGCCCCAGCCCCGCATCCATGCCAGGGAGCTGGAAGGGGCCCGATCCCGCAAAGCCGGCAGGGGGGCTTTGGGGACCCTCCGCTGCCTTCTCACCTCCAAAAGTCTTTATCAGCCGCTCGCCCAACACGGATAAAGACTCTTTTTTTTTTTTATTTATTTATTTTTATTTTTTTTGTTTTGTTTGTTTGTTTGTTTGTTGTTGTTGTTGTTGTTGTTTTTGTTGTTGTTACCCCCCTCCAACCCTCCTGGAAGCCCACAGAGGGGATCCAGGGAGCCAGTGTTCAGCAGATAGAGCCATCTGACCAGAGCTTCGCAGCACTACGGAAGAAAAATCTCTATAAAACGAAATAGGCAATCAACTGAAATCTATCCTCTTTAAATAAACTGATTCCTTAGTATTTTCCCAGTGTTGCTGTAAGTTGTTGTCTGTGATGTCCCCCAGGGCTCTTTCCTCTGCTCTCTGATTTGGTGTATAAAAGCAGCTCTGAATGATGGATTACTGTGTCATTGCAGCCTGCGAAGGATTAATTTGTTTCATTGATTTCTCTTTAGGCAGATTGCCAGAATTCTCTGCTTCCCACCTTTCCCCGGGACTTCCAGCAGTAATAGACAGTAATAGCCTAAGACAAATCAGCCCATTCTTGTAAAAATAGAAACACAAAATCCTGAAGTCCCAGGAAAGCCATAAAGAAGTTTTTTTCCTTGTTGTGCTCTAAACCCACTGATTCTTAAAGTGAGTCCATCTTCTCTCCGCTCCCCACTCCCTTTTTACAAAAAAGGTTGCAGAGCCCTGGGAGTGGGGGAGCTGCTTAGTTGCAAGAGCAATTTCAACAAGCAGTTGCATGTGAGCTGTTGTCATTTGACGGTCACAGAGAAATGCTGTGTTCATGCCCAACAACAGGGGCAGGAATCACAGAAGGACTGAGTAAACCTCACAGTTCATTCTTTCTTAAAATCACCGGGCCGCCTATAGCTAATCTGTTATCGATCCATCTGCCTGTCTGGGGTATCGAGAAGAAATGCGGTTTATGTCAGGTCCTGGAGTCACCAGTCTGATGTGGGGGTGGGTGGGACAGGACTCTCCCAGATCAATTCGTCTGCATGCTTTCAGGGTAATCTGGTCGGAAAATCAGGCCTTGAAGCGCTGGGATGTGTGGGAAAAAGGGAGCTGGGCACCCCTTTCAGTGCAGGTTGTGGGAGGGTGAGGGGAGGAGAGGAGATCCCATGCTGCTATTCTGCCCACTGCTGCTATTCTGCCCACAGCACTGCTCTTTTCAGACCTGCTTTATCAACAGCAGACATGGGTCAGCTGTGCTAATCTGTTTCCACAATGCAGTGCTAAAAATTGTATTGATTTAGTGTTCTCAGGTTAAACTTTAGATGTAATTAGTCCTATAGTAAAAAGTAATGTTGTCATGTGATAGTGTCATTCCGGCTTGGGCTGGTGTAAAGCTGTGCCACGCTGAAACAGCACTGTTAGCACGGAGGGTAGAGAAGCATTTACTTCACTTCTGTATCTGCCTTGTGATGAAAGTAGCTCAATAGATACTTTCAAAGGGGTGGAAAATTTATCCTGCTGGATAGCACAGATCCACTGCATTGTAAACCTAGGAAATTTTGAATTACAGTCTTTTTTATATATATATATATATGTATGTATTCCCCCACCCCCCCAGGGAGGATGTTAGCCTGCTACTTCCTATTTTAATTTACTGTAATTTCAAGTCAAATCCAAATACCAGGACTTAGGTCACAGCACGATTTCATTGATATCATGCCAGAAAATATGCCTTGCCCTGCCTGAGCAATGCTCTTCTATTTACTTGCATGAGATCCCTCTGCGGTGTGTAGAGTCTAACTTTTCCCTTCTCCGCCTAATGTAGTTTTTGAAGGAACTATCACGGTAGTTATAAAGAGGGTTATGTGTTCGCTCCTGGGAATCCCTAGAAATCCCTACTGGGGAAACCCTGCAGAAAAGCAGGGGTGGCTGCCTCCAGGCACGGCAGCCTGGAAAACGCTGGTGTCCTGGGGAATGCCGCAAGCTTCCCTTCAAAGGCTTCTCTGGTGTAACAGGGACCAACCCCACCCCTGGCCTTTTCTGCCATACACAGACTCACTCTGCCCGGCATTCCCACTCCTGATGGTTTTTCACTGACAAGCAACTTTGAAAGGAAAGGCACAAAATGCAACAGTTCACATTTTTCCTGCTCGGGTAGCCGAGCCCCAGGGAGGCTTGGCTCTGAGCACAGGGTTCGTCTTGCCTGGGAGCAAACGCTGCCATCCCCTCTGCCCCTTCCTCCTTGCTGATCCTTTTCAGCTCACACACGGGGATCCTTCTGCTCCTTTGCTAGGCACTAAGGAAAGTTTTGCTTTTGGTAAATGATGATAACAATATTCTTGTCTTGGGAAGTCTGAGTTAGGAGCGGAGACAGATTTCCACCCCCATCCCTCCCGTTTGCAATAAAACAGGCAGAATCCATCACAGACCAAACTTAAAAAGCTTAAGTGAAGCTCACATCCTTTCATCCCTGCAGGACTGGAGAGAAACAGAGTCTGTTAGATTAGCAAACATTAACCTCTCGCATAGTTCTGGATGTAGGATTAATGTCTACTGAAGGGACAGCTGTATGACCCTCACACACATACACTATACATTAGGGCTGTCACTCTATCGATCGGGAGAAGTTTGTGTGAAGAAGCACTCCCCACCAGGGAGCAAAAACAGGCGAGAGCTGGAAAAAAAGCTATTTGTGCTCTGCTAAGACACCCTTTTAAAAACTTGGTTCCTGTTTCTGGCATCCACAGTTCAGATGAGCTGAAATCTGAATGCTTCACCCCAAGGTTCTGCCGCATGCGGACCACACACAATTTCCAGCTGTGACCTTGGGATCAGCTCATCTTTGGGCAAAACACAGACCTGTGCCAATGCTGGATTTGCACATAGTAGAGCATTGCTTAGGCTCTGCCCACACGAGGTTTTGAGTCCCCATGGGATTCTCACTGGCTGTACATGAGCATATCTATTCTTGCTTAGATAATTTGGAATCCTTCTCCAAGGTTTTCCCTCCTTACCCTCTTATCTAAGAAAAACAAATAGGGCTGAATAATATGTTTGTCAAACGTTCTTCCCACTAATATAGGAAAACTTCATTCTATGAAAACAAAGGTTGATTGTTTCTTAGGGTTTGCTGGATTGGGTACAAACACTGGGCTTGACTCTGGTCACGCCCTATTTTCGTGTTAGTCTAACTTCTATCATAACACAGTAATTCCACAGATGTAACAGTGGGTTCAGTGCATTTCTGAAAACAGACTTATTTTAGTTACATAAATGAAAATAAATGCTTATTTTTAAAGCCTGTATATTAAACATTAACGTTTTTTTGGGGTCCGATTCACACAAATATTTGGATGTCAAATATTGAACTTCTCAGCCCTTGACAGCAGGAGAAATGACTGTGCTGTGGGCTCCCAAGCACCCCGCAGGAAGAGAGGAGAGCAGTGCATCCACTGGAGCAAACCCGGTCGGAGCCTGTGTGCCTCTCAGGGTGCCCCAAAGGGGACATTGACCATAAGTGTGGCCTGTGGTGGCCCACGCAGAGCTCTCAGCCAGCGCTGGGTGCCTGCTGAGGGCAGTAGGATGAAGAGAAAACACATGATGAGATGAAGCCAGTGCCTTTTTACACAAGCCCGCTGTAGTTGGGGCAGGTGCTGAGAAGATGAGCTATCCGAGATGAGCTTGCAGACAGATGTGTCCCCTACAGGTGGTTGTACCCAGTCCTTGTTAGCACACAGAAGAGAACAGGGCTGTGCACTACCAAAAATATTAAACTTTGGTCAATTGTCCTTCTGGGCCACTTGTGTGGCCGCAGGTTAATACCTCTCATGCAAAGTTCTGGGTGCCTGCTGGGCTTGGTGGGCTGCAGTAAGTTGTGCATTCTGGTTCTGCTGCTGGAGGAGCACAGTCTGAGTCCAGCCCAGCTGCTGGGAGCAGAGGCACTGTGCTAGACCTGAGCTGTCAGAGCTTCCTTTGGGAGGGACGGGGAGTGGGCACCGGTGGACCCCAATCCCTTTGGGCAGAGGGAGTAGCCAAACTGCTGCGTGTAACAACCAAGCCAAATGCTCCCTAAATGGCCAAAAATCATCTCCTGTGTGGTACCTGCCGGGGGAGGCGGTCGCTGACATCCCAGACCCATGAATCCAGGCTCAGCTTAGAAGCGGTGCAGGTCAGAGACCAGGATAAACTTGAAACCCCAGCAGCTGGGATTGAATACTGCCGTGTCCAGCACACACACCGCAGGGCTAAGGAGCTGCAGGCACAAATGCTGCTCAGTGCAGTGGTGAGCCGTGCCCTTTACAGGGTCAAAGTTTTTACCCAAAGCACGTTTCTGGCAGTAGTTACCTGACCTGGCAGCTCATCCTGGAGCTGCCTGATTCCTGAAATCTGTTACCCAGTGCTGAAAGATACAGCTGAAGGAGCTACGGCATATGCGGTAGTGCAGAGACAGTGTACCAGTAACTGACCACGCTGTGAACTGGCCCAAAATTATCCTACAGGACGGTTTCCAAAGAAAATGCTGATTTGGCGGAAAAGTGTTTCAAAGGAATATATCAATTTCATCAGCTCTTTAAACAGTGGAGCATCAAAACTCTTTGCTAGAGCAGTCCTGAAATATTATCCATCACTTCAAATTCATATTAATGTAAGAGAAGCAAGACAAAGGCGAGAGCAGCTGTTTTAAAATAAAATCTTTCAGACAGGTTAAAACAAGGTATTTCTGACAGTGTTTAATAGTGCTTGCTGACAAATTGAGAGGGTCTTGGACTTTGCTCTTAGCTGCTGCAGCGCTGAAACCCTGCTGTTCTGGAAGATGCAAATATTGGCTTTGGTCAGCCCGAATCGACAGGTAGAGGGAAAAACAAACCCGCGGGGATGAGAAACAAAGCAGTCTCCTCTGATGGGCGCAACAGGAATTTGTGTCTTGCTAAGCCTGGATCCATCTCTTTATATACTTTGTATAAGACAATTACTAGGCCCTGGGCCCAACTTCTGGATAGTATTAAAGGGAAGATCCTGACTGAAAAGGTAAACATTCAGTCAGACCTCTGACACAGTTTATTTTTAGTGTGTTCAGCAGCAGGGAGTAGCCTTTTTTTTTTGTTACTGAGGGCCACGCATTCATAGCTGTATGTGTGGGTCAGCAGGGAGCTGCTGGGTACGTGGCAGCCGTGGGGACCTGCAGTGCCTTGCACAGGCGGGGAGATGGAGGGCATCAGCCCACCTCTAAGTAATTTAGCTCAAATGGCCAGATGAAGGGTTAGGAAAAAATTGGTGTGCCAAGGTACCCCAAAACTGGGCACCATCACTTTGCCAGAAACATGTTCTCCCAGCAAATAATTTGATTTTTCCATTCAGGCAGGCAAAGATAATCAACCGCTGGTGTGTTGTGGGCATCTCGAAAGCCTGCTGAGGGTTAATTGCAACTTTCCCAGGAATTTATTTGTTTTTAATTCTCCTAGAAAACTGAGGTTGCCTAAGGTATGAAATGGCATTCAAGTGGTTAACACTCACGCACTTCTGAACAGTATGTGGAAAGGAAGTATGGTCTCTTGCCCACCCATTAACCTCTGCTATTATGGGGCTCTTATACCAGCAGCAGTAAAATTCACCTCCCTGCTGTATGTGTTGCTGTATCGAAGATCAAAGTTCTGTAGTTTGCAAAAACATGGAAAGTATAGCATAATTAAATCTGTTTGTTTAGTTAGAACTCAGTGTTTAATGAATAACAAATTTCTGCTTGTCCACGAACGGCATGAATGAAAACACCAAATGAGTGAGCAGGGATTTCTAGCATCAGATTTTACAGCCATCACTGTATTGATACTTCATTTTTTCCAAGTGAGCAAAAAGTTAAAAGCACATGGCTTACCACACCAGTGCCTCGTTACTACGATCACAGGCGACGTATTAAAAATGGTGGGATCCTACATAGTTCCAGTGCTTTGCATAGCTATTAAAATTAGCTGCACCAGTCATTTCTTTCGATTTACACCATGCTAAACAATGCTAAAGAAACGCAGTTCTGGCTCTAAGCAGCTTTTCAGCTTTACTGTGCTCCAGGAGATCAAGAAGGCCGTCACTAGTAAACCATATATGCCTGCTGGTGGAGATCATGGCCATGGAAGGGAATCACGGCGGTCTCATCCCTAAATCCACTGATTTTTAACATGACAACCACAGCATATGTACATGAGGCTGCGACTGGAAAATGGTTCCTGTTGGTCATTCTTTTCTAGAGAGCTTGACATGAACTTTGTTGACCAACCATGGTGGTCCCCCTTCAGCTGAAAACACAGACAGTGACTTTAGTTGGGAAAAGTACTCTGCATACATCTAGTCTATACAGCACGCTGGACTAATGCTACATTTTGACCTTGTGTATTTTATTTTTTTGTGCCTTCTAAGCCATTTTTTGAAATGCCATTATCAGGCAGAAATGTCATTAAAATTAACTGTGATACTCCTCTACCAAAACTGTGTTCTATCTTCTTCTCTGAGCAACCTGATCTAGTTGCAGATGTCCCTGCTCACTGCAGGGGGTTGGACTGGGTGACCTCTAAAGGTCCTTTCCAACCCAAACCATTCTGTGGTTCTATGATTCTGAGCAATGTTTTGGGGATTTTCCCTAGCTTCTCAATAGTGAAGGCAAAAGTATTTCAGCATTTTACTATGCTTTTTGCTGTTTTTCTCAGCTTCATTAACAGAGACAAAATTACCTCATCAATTGTGCCATTTCAGTTTTCAAATATCCTTTCTCATTCCCTGACACGATGGCACCCTGTCTGGGCTACGAGCATTTCCATAGATTTAAGTTCAGAACGCCGTGTTTTCACCGGAAATAAACAATGTCCCAAGACATTACTTTTGCTACTGGTTACACGTCAATTGCAGTTTACATTTCATTTGATATCGTCCCTTTGAAATGACAACAGTTTTAGAGAAGGTGTAAAATGCAGGCGGGGATCCTCTGCGATCATTATAAAATAGCATGAGAATGCCTGTAACAGTAGGAGCAGCATCCTGGCTATATTCCAGTTTGGCTAACTACATCCTGTTTTTCTAAATTCAGGTTTATTTGCAAGCTTGATCCAGAGCCTCCTGAAATAACTGTTTTCCCATTGCCACATTCTCGTCCCAGATTGGTTGCTCTTTACTGTTAGGTGAAGCTGTGTCCAAGTCCTGTGTACTTTTTTAATGAAGAATAACCTTTGGTTTTAATGGGAAAGTCTAAACCTCACATCTGGATGGCAAATAAAGGGACAGTAAAATCCTTCTGCCTAAAATATCACTAAAATATATAACAAATTTCATTTTATCACTTGACACTTCTTTCTTTGTCATATATACCCCCCCCACCATGCAAAAACAAATTACACCAGTATAAATGTAAATGAGAGCAAGAGGCAGAAATCTGTTAACGGTCCTGCTCTGTAGGTAGGGGGAAATGCCAGGAATAATGTAGCTCACAGTGTGGGTGCATCGATCATGTAAAAATCAGAACATTGTCTGATTCAGTTGTCAGGATATAGAAAACATATCTTTAGAAATGCACAAGGTAACGATAAATAGTGTAGCAAACAATGAGTTAAAATTTCAGTGTAATAGAAATCTGCAATTAAGGGACTTTCTGTATAACACTAGCTGCACGGTTTAAAAGTTTTGTTTTGCAGCAAAAGTCTGAAAAAGGAACTAAACATTAAAAATCTGCACTTTTGAATATAATTAACACATATTAAGCTACAACTTCTGCACAATTTCATATATAGGGCTGTTGTTTCTTGTTTTCAGCTCTGTCTAGAACTATCTGATTCTGCCAGATTACTGGTAAAAATACAGAGCTGGAGGTCACATCTTATTAGATAATTATACAGTGTAAAGATGCTTCTCAGCTACAGAAAGAGGGTAAAGCAGTTGCTCTTTAACAGATGCCACGCTATATGAATTATGTCAGTTCTGTAGTTACAAAACAACTCGAGAAAATGTACTGTAACAATATGATGTATGCTAGGATTGATTACCCCCAAAATCCTTTCAAGAGGAAAAATGGGGAGGGGGTGGGAAGAGGGAAAGATTGTTTCTATCCAAGCCTCACATCCTAAAGGTTTAGCTTCTGTGGAGAAAAACCTCACATTGGGTTATTACTTAGGGTGGTCACTCCATTTGTGTATTCATTATGCGCATTAAACAGTCAAATATATTCCTTCCAGTAAATATGAATAGTTTAATTTGTTCTGCTGAAAGAGAGACAACTATCAGAAATACCAATAAAAGTCACATAATGAAATAAGAATACTAGAAAATCGGAGGATTTTAGTACGGTCCATTATTCATTCAATTCCTGGCAGCCTTTATGATTACAAATCACTTGATTGACTAACTAGACATTCTCAAAGTGAATTATGAATCAGGTTCATTTTTCCTGGTTGAGAGTTGGTACATGTTGTAACTCTTCCACTTTGTGATATATCAAGTTCTTGTAACAGTAATAAGAGATATAATCAAGTCTTTATTTCAGGACAAATAAATTGCCTTTTCAAAAATGAAATGTGGTTGCTAACATTTTAACAGTGTGCAATGTAATTCCTTCCTGCTATTCTCAGAGTGCAATCTGCTGTGATGACACAGCTTTTGAGTATTTGACTTTGCTGAAATTATTTTAAGAGGCTCACGCCCTCAGTCCGCGCACACTGACCTCGGTGAAAATTTGGCGCTGGGGCTAAGAGCAGCGAGGGGTCCTTTTCCCTGCTGAAAATGAGCCTTAGACACCTAAACCCTGGGACACAATTTGCCCTTTTGTGCCTGGCTCTGATCTCAGCTTGGGAATGCCGAACAGTTTTAAAGCTGTTTAAGTTTACTTTGAAAAAAAAAAAAAAAAGAAAAAAAAAAAAGAAAAAGTAAAATGAATCTCTTCTAAAGTGTGCTTGACCCTCAAGTCCTCTTCCATGAAAAACTCCCTCAGGCTTTTGTGGAAATTATGCAAGGGGAATGACTGGCAGACTGGGGTGGGAGTTATTTGTAGAACAAATGCACAATCCAATCCCAAATCCCCCTAGAATAGGCTTAGTGCGAGGTGCATTTCACCTTCGAACGGCTACAGGGAAACAAAATTAAGAAGCAAGAAAAAAAAAGAGAAAGGCCAGACTGAGGCTGCTCAAAACCTGTGCGAGTGTCCTAGGTGAAAACCGCTATAGGCAGCATTTATGCCATGCATCTGCATGTCCGATGCAGGGTTGTGGGTACACCATACGCCGTCGGGTCTGAGGGGCAGGGTACGTGATGCCCTCTGATACGGGCGCCGAAGCAGTGCACCTTCCCACATGGGGGAAGATGTGCAACAGCCTCAACACAGCATCCAGTTTTGCAGGGAGGAGAGGATTTTTCTTCTGGCTGGGGAGGAGATCCTGGTGTTTGGGTGCTTATTTTGGCTCCGGTGAAGGGACAGGCTGATACTCAGTGGACTCACATTATTTATAGAACAATTTCAAAGAGTTTAATCCCCTCCCCTTCCCCTCCCAAACACAAAAGCATGTTTCTAAAGCGGGATCTTGTGGGAGAAAAGATGTATTACCACTTTAGATTTGGAAGACCTTAATGTGGTCATTCATTTAAGAAACAATGGTTACAGACTTCAGTTTTACTCCTTATTCATCTTTCTATCTCATTTCTAATCTTCTAATAACCTTAATTAAATGCTGAGTAGTTTAGAATATTATTAAATAGCTTTCATAGGATTTTTTAAAATTTCTGATTACATCATGAGTACAGATCATTGAATATTCCATTCATTTGAAAATTATGATTAAGAGGATAATCCCAAAAAAGATGTTTGTAACAATTTTAACTAAGCTGTGTTAATTGAGTTAGGGGATAAGAAATTAGATTTAAAGGGTGAGCAAGGGGTAAAATCAAAGCCCGTGTACTTTTAAAATCAAGTGGATTAAAAGGTTGGTCAGAATGGAGGAGGTGGTGGGTCAAAAACTGAACAAATGGTTTGAATAGAAAATTCACTTACCTTTTGGCCACGTGCCTGTCTTTCGTGGAAATGACGTGCCATGGCACCTGATGCAACGTGGTCAAACACGAAAGGTAAAAAGTGCTCATTACAGATCAACCGACTGCGCGTCGCTCGTTGCCAGGCGAAGCTGTGCGACGCGAAGGGGCGCGGAAAAGCCTGCGCAAGGGCTACCGCCTCTGGCAGCGCTGCGTGCCCTGATGTGCACAAGCACGCCAGATCGGCCTCCAGCATGCCTGTGTTCTGCAGGATGGGACCGTTGTCCAAAGCGACGCACTGAGCTGCGCTGGGATACCAATGGGTTCGATGCATTTGGTTTAGGATGTTGAGCGTGGGCCTTTCCAGCATCGTTCCCCTGTCCTTACGTTAGTTTGTAACTCACTAGTTGTCAGCCCAGCATGAATTTTGCTAGGTTATTTTTCCCACTGCTCTGAAATAGTGGTTGGGAGTTGATTATAGCAGCTTTTCTGGTGACCATTTTCTTCTTGGTGGCCGTCTCCCTCTTCCTCACCATGCAGAGGGCTTTACACCTGATGTTCCCAGCTCACCACCTCCTGTAACAGGAGCACGGCTCTAACATATCAGGAAATGAGGCAAGATATTCTTACTTGTCTTCCTTAAACTCTGCATAAGTAACTGGAGACACTCGCATACTGGAGGAATTTCTGGAGTCATTGGTACTTATGGAAATTACAGCACCCTTTACAGCTCCCTCCTTGGGATGTGAGAGGAAACCAGAGCCTGTGAAATTGAGACTGGGGAGAGGGAAGACAGGAAAGCAAATGAAAAGCAGGGTGCGGAACTTAAGCTACCAGAAAGGGATGATGGAGCCTGTGTTTATGAGATGGACAAAGGCAGCCGGGTGAAGACAGGCTAACCCACACGACCAACAACTCAGAGGTTATCACGTGTGTATCACTTGCACATGAATTCCCTACAGTTATACAAGCGACATTTGCAAATTAAAGCTATCTGCATGGCAGCCTCAGGAAGAGCAGGGTAAACCAGCCCACGAACCGTGGCCGCGGAGAGGACGGTACACACTGCCTCTTTCTCTGGAATGTTTGCTGGTTTCGCAAGGTCTGTGAAATTCAGGGCACAAAGAGGGATCTAAAACATCATACATCCCAGTGAAGCTGGGGAGAGGCTGCCTGCAAAAAAGCAGCTCTTAAACTCCACAGAGAAATGCATAAAATGAATTTGAATTTAACCTAGAAGAGTAAAATACTGTAATGACTGATGGAAGCATTAGTTTTGTAGGCTCAGTATGTAGGTTGGGATTTAATCTGTTTAGATCTTTTTCTTCCAAGCTTAACAGCTTTAATTATTTTTACAAAGAAAAAAATCAATACATCCTTATACACTATTAATAAAAAAATCAAGTATCATTGATATTTGAAAACAGAAATCATAAAGAACATATTGCATTCACACCAACTACATACCAAGCAGAATGTTAATAACATTAACCTTTACTCTATCAGATATTTTCAAGAAATACCACTATATTTTTTGCAACGGCTCATATCTGTCATTTAACTGACATGTGATCTTTGCTAAGTTTGCCAAATCACTGAGGCCTGAATACCATTCAGCAATGTTAATTTTGTTTTCCTATTCCAGCCTTTACACAATTATTCTCATGGCAATCATTCTAGCCTTGAGTATAAATAATACTTCAAGTGGTTTGTTGATATCCAGAAAATGATGTGTATCTACATTAAGAGATTCTGGAATCTAATGGGAGAACCATGCATATTATTAAGCTGAAATGCCTATTTCTTTCCTCCCAGATGGGAAGTAGTACAGGGTAGTGCCATGGCATATGCATTAATTTTATTCCTTCCGCAAATTTTAGCACATATTATTTTTGCAGATTTTTAGTCTTTGCCTCCTACCAAATATCCAGGAGATTTAAATAGGATTTTGCTGCAGAAAAGATCTCAATCTTAACACTTAGGACCCTGGATAATTCTCAGGTGAGCTGAGGAAGAAGAGCATGGGAGCAGTTCTGCTCTGGAGAAGAATAAGGAAAGAAATGAGAGTTTGGTAGGAGGAATCCTTGAGGATTAACAGAGGCAAAAAGAGAGAGAGAGACTAATTTTTCTGGCTCCCATATTTCAGTTCTACAGATTGGGTATACTTGCTCTGAAGGTTCTAGCAATAAATAAAGACGGCATTTAAAATGAGGGGGATTACAACCAAAGAGTAACGAAAAACACAATCCCAATGTCTGTCCATCAGCATTGTTACCCCATTAATACATACAAATACTCTCCTTTTAAAAAATTACTCTGTAACAGACTTCTTCCTAAGCCCGTGCATTTCTTGCACATTATCTTTCACAATTTTTATTTCATATTATTCGCTTTTTCCAGTTCCAGGCGTCCCCTTCCTTTTTCTTTCTTTTCGGTCCAGCAGGACATTTTATTTCCTCAAGACCTGAAAAAGAGGAAGGAGCACACTGCATTGCATCCTGAACGTTTCTGTGGCAGCGAGCTCTGTGGGAGCATCTCTCCAGTGCTTTACAGATACTCAAAAAGCCAAGTTTAAAATCAGGATTGCTGACGTTTGCAGATGTGCAAGCGTAGTGGGGCCTCAGCTGGAAAGGCTGATGGTCCAAGGAGACAAAAGGCAGCACAAGATGAGGGTTGGGCTTATGCGATCACTGTTTCTCTTTTTACTGCTTTACTTTCTGCGTTCTTGTAACTTGGTCTTTTGTATATGTTTGAACTTCACAACCTGTGCCAATTACTTGTAAGGAGTTTTAAGTCAACATCAGTTAACGACGGTGGCTCTGGAGACTGGAGCCTAGAGTTGGTGTTGAGTCTTGAGGAGATCCCTGGAGGAACTGGCTCAGGAGGGTGGTGCAGGTTCAAAATTTGACTGTCCTTGCACTCCGTCCCAGCCAAAGGCGGCACTAACACATCTCCTGTGATTAGTTGAAGGCTAAGTTACTCCTCCAGCTACAAAGAGGAAAAAGGGTATCCACTGGTGAGGGTGTGGATGGAGACAAGGCACGTGGTGCTCTCCACAACCCACTACCCGGGGTAGCTGCCGGGAGAAGCCCTGCCTATCGGGCAGGCACGATGCCTCCGCAGGCTGGCTGCCTGTGCCTCTGCGCTCTGGAAAGCAGGAGCTCTGCAGGACTTCAGGGCAGGCCGTGCTCCTCGCCACCGTCCAAAGGCTTTCTGAATGGAGAAATGTGCCTGTCTCCACAGAAAAAAAGAGTGGGCAGACATCACTTGATGGGAGCAGCACCTTGCCCAGCCAGGTCAGCCCCAGCCACCTAACACGTTTTAGAAGCACAGATCTGATGGCCACACACAACAGTGCATACCCAGCTGCAAATCTACATATAAATTGTTATTTTCAGTGTCTTCCCAATCCATCTTTGTTTTAATTCAACACACCTACCGTTAATAGGTATCTCAGGATCCTTTCTCTCCCCACTGAGTATTTAGGGTCAAAACACCCCTGGTTTAGACATCTCAAACACCCTGAGTTTAGACATCTCAGCTAAATGTTACCACTAGATGGGATGAAGCCAGTCTTTATTTCAGCAGTTCTTTTTCTGTCTTTTGCTTTTTTTTTTTCCTATCTTTTTTTTTTTCCCCATCAGCATAGATGCAATTTTTGTCAGGATAACTTCTGTTGTGTCTGAATTCCTCTTTTTGCTCTTCCCAGCATTTCAGGCAGCACTGCACTGCAGCATCACACCCCTCTCTGGAATGCTATTCCCTCAAGACTCCCATGGCACAGAGAGATGGGTAATGTTTTCTGAGCTTCTTCCACTATTACCACATTTTCTATAGAGGATCAGAATGGATTATTTTCATCTTGACATGCAAATGCCTAGGCTGTGCCCTTGGCTGAGATCTCAGCATTGACTACAGAAGTAAAAGATACGGGTGTAGCAGCTTTTTAATATCACATATGGAAGCGGCAGCCTTATTCCTTAAGAAAGAAAAAAAAGAAAGAAAACCCGACTGTAGTCCATTGTGCCTTACCAAAAAAAAAAGCACCTAATAAAAATATTTCCTAATGCACTTACTGAATACTGCGTTTGCCTGCAGTCGCCGGTCTGCACAGAGGCAGATGTACATTGTGTGCGACTCAAGACCTTACTGTGGTACTCAGATCTGCCCGTTTGCCATGCCAAAGTGTCGATGGGAAGAAAAGACACACATGAATGATTTTATCAAGCCAGATTACAAGCCCGAATATGAACATTTAATAAGCGATGGAATTAGACCAGAAGTAGGAAGGATTTCTAAAGCTCCTCGTGAAATGCTTATAGAGCTAAAAAGGTCAAATTCTTCACCAATTTTCGCTCCGCACAACAGCAGTTAAGTAAATGAAATAACATGACCTGCAAATCGGTGCAGGATACAACCCACAGAATATGTCGATACACCGTAAAAGCCATCGTGTGGTTTCATGTTAACACGAAAGAAACGATATCTGACCACGGGAGCACCCGCACTGCCTCGCTGTTTCTAATTATTATTATATTCTTTTTCTGAAACAACAGCAGCGACAAAACAACATCAAGCAATTGCCTCCTGGCTAGTGTTCTCGGCAAACCCTCACGACTATTGACTCAAACGAGCAGCCCAGCAAGTAAGTTGTTAGCTTAAATGAAAATTATAGCAGAGACAAAAATGTCAGCCTGGGAACTGAACTAATAAGGGAAAGAATGTGCACGAAGCTGCCGGCGCGGTTTTAAATCTCAGGAAGAATAAAGGAAAGCGCAGCTACTGAAATTAACTTGTGAGGCTGAGGTAAACAGGAGAAATTCACATCCATCGTTACGTCGCACAAAGCTGATGAGTACAAGACTTTCAGCAGCAATGGCTTAAGTATGCCTTTGCACTCTAAAACTCGAGATAGGGTTTATGGTAGGCGGTGAATTAAGTCCGGGCTGACAGTTAAGCAACTCAGAGCCACCGCCAGCCGGTCTTAGGTTCCTGCTTTTTGGCTTGTGCGCAGGAAAAGTGACAAGGTGGGGTTAGGCAACCTGGATGTGCCCTTCGAAGCATCTCCCGAGGAATAAGCAGGCTGCCTGTAAGCAGTGGGGGGGCTCTCTGGCACAAGGTCCCGAGCCGGCCGAGCGGGGCGAGGAGTCAGAGGGGAAAGGTGATAAGCCGCGTTGGGCTTGTTCTGCAGAGCCCCTGGCTGCCGTTCAGGCTGAGGTCTTGGACACAGTCCACTGACAGGCCTCCTGCCAGGGGATTTGTTACTGCGAGAGCTTGGCTTAGGCAGGATTTTATTATAAAAATTGTCTCGATTCTTCTTCTGCCTTATTAAAATCTATCCCACCCTTCCCTTCCACCCCAGGGGGAGGAATATTTTGTATATATCTGGGTGAAACACACAAACAAATTCATTTCCCACAGATAATATATTCAGGGTGATTTGCTTTTCAGAGTCAGGAGCTCAAAATGATGAATTTATTATGTAAAGTAATAATTGCAAATTATATTGGCAAACTCCATTCCAGAAAAAAATGGGGTATTAATATAACTAAAAGGATTAAAAAATACTGGCTGTTAACTTGGGGCTACTGCAGATATTTTAGGAGGTTATATATCTCTGTTCCACCTAAACCACCAGAGGCAGTAGCTTTCATTTTAGAGGTCTACTGAGATACCATAATTAATGGGCCCACCTAACAGCGTATGTTGCACTTGTACTGAGTAGCAGGACATGGTGCATATTATGAAAGAAAGTGAAGGAAACGCTTAGTGCCATAAAAATTTGCATCTCTTTCTAGTTCATTTCTTTAGTGCAAAGAAATGAAATATATCAGAGTCAGAACACAAAACAATTTGGCTCTCTTTTTGGGTCAATCTAGCCTGTGCCTTTAGTGGCATGACTGAGCAGCATATTTTGACTTTGTGATTCCTTAGAGGAACCAAAATGCCTCATCCACAATCGCTTGGAGAGATATAGCACTTCGCAGGGATAACTGGAGCAGGCGGCTATTCCTCCTTCAACTTGCCCACAGGTTCCCTGCCTGACTTGGTCCCTTATGGTCATCAGCAGAAAGGGGCCCTAACAATTGTCAGGGTTGAGGTCCCTAACGCAGTGCTTGTCAGCCACGTGAGATTTATTTGCTCTGCTGGGTCTGTACGTTATGTCAGGGGTACTCAAAGGATTAATTTGCAATCATGGTCTTCCTCACAGAAAAGCACAGCTCTCTGCTGCTATAGAAGCATTTTCCTCTCTGGCACGCATATCCCATTAGGAAGTATGCTGCAGTAGATCATGTTCTCTAGGATGGTTGAGATTTGTGGGTAATTACAAGAAGAAGAAAGATAATGTGCTTGTAAACCTTGCAACGTATAGCTGCAGTACTAACACTGTAGTTCATACACATGGCACCACCAGTAAGTGATGTAACTTGTTAGATTAAAACGCTAGTGATGTTTTGATCCCACTTTTCATGAAAGCATTATGATCTGGGTGCAAGGATAGGATTCAGGTGCTCCACAAAGTTGCACAGCTGGCTCTGGCACACACGATGGCTGTGCTCTTGAGACGGCCTGTAGCTTTTCGCTCCCCATGAGGGAGATGCTCCAGAATCACCTGCTGCACCCTGGAGCCCTGGAGCAGCTTCTCCAGAGCTTGTGCTGTGAGACCCTTAGTGTAGCTGGGCTTCCAGGCCATGCCATCAGGCTTTTTAAACCGTGCCGACTTGTAGCTAAAGCCTTAAGTGATGTGCCTTGGTGAGGAGGGATAAGGGTGATAGTTATTTAGCATTTGCAAGGGACTTTGAAGACATAGGAGCTGTGGGAGTTTACACACCACTGCAAGCCGAGAACAAACTGTCTAACACTTATTTCCTCACGTCTTTTCTTGTAATGTGCCTTATCGACAGTCATTGCTACGAAAGGATTTCCACCTTGTGGAAAAAGTCACTGGAAAAAAAGAGGGGCAATTGAGACGTTTAGTATATAAAAATTGGACTTATGATCAACAGCTTCCTCACTGAACAACAAACTTCTATTTTGCTTTTCAAGCAGAGCAACAGAGACCATGATTCACAGATTTTTACACGGATCCCAAGACAAACAAGCCTTAGGACTGACAAAGAGGAGCAGCCTGCAGCCTCCAGCGGCGCCCACCTGCCCAGCCTGCAGTACCAACGGAAGGCACAAAGGTAAACCTACTCCCCAGGTGTCGCAACGCAGTTTCTCCAACTGAATGTCTAACTGTATTTTGGTCTTGGTGTTCCCAGCTAGGTGAGGACACAGACGAGTTAACCCCTCTAAACACACACTAACTCCAACTAAAAGCATAAATAGAACCAGGAAAGGGAATTGGAGTTCAGAAAAACTCAATGAAGCTGAATAAATACTCAGCTAAAGCCAGTTCTCTTGGTATTTGGAAGTTAAGCTTATGAGTTAGATACTTTGGAAACTATTTTGGGTCATCTAAAACACTGGTTGACAGCCACTGCCAGAGGTATTACCTCGCTTGATGTGCCAGTGTTTTGATACGGTTTGAGGAGTTCCTGACACTTTTGTTTTATGTTCTCAGTGAAATTGTTGTCATGGCTGATGTCATCAGCACCAAAGAATGAGGTAATAAGACCTGTATTTCTGAGAAGCTCTAACAAAACATGTGCCATAACTTTTAGCAATAAGCATTGAAGTATTACAAATAGTTGCAACTGAACCCTACGTGCCAAATAAATGAAAGAAGTATGTCTTAGTTCCTGCTAAAGTGCGATATGATCAGGCAAAGCTAACTACAGAGGGTCCAGTGAGAGCAGGAAATGTGGCACCCAAATTGCATCAGAACAATACATAAAAATGGAAAGTCAGATCTGTATTTCCTTGCTAGGGTCTCAAATCTGATTTTGAGGCGTTGGTTGTCTCTGCTGCCTTGAAACCTGCAGAACTGTGGGATTTTACCTTATTTCATTCATCCTTTCAAATTTTTGGCACTCGAGACTGCTGCTACCACTGGTGAAGAGGACAGGGGTGTCCAGGAGCCAGTTCAGCCCATCAGGTGTGTAAGAGGCAGGCTCTAGGTCCCTGTCTTCTGAAGACACCGAGGTGATCCTGGACTGAAGTGCCTCTGAGGCTGATACTGCTGCAGATGCCTCCTGGCGTGCAATCCAGAATGCTGAATAAGCAGCCTGTGTTTCCTACCCAGCACCTCAAAATGGGTTCAAAACAGCTGACAGATGCCTCTATTCACTTGGAAGCCAAACAACCCCATGAGTGCAGGTCTTATATTCCCGATTTCTTTGTTTCCCAACGAGCTGAGAAGGGAATCACTGTTTTCTGTTAAAATACTTTGGAAAGGGGAGATAGAAAGCGATAGTGCCTGCCCCCTTCTTGTAATGCAATAGCCTTATTGTCAGAGCAGCCACAGAAGAAGAGGGACACGTGGGTCCCATTTCCCCTTCTGCCTCGGGCGGCTCAAACCCATGTTTCCCACCCTTTAGGGAGATGGCTGTGGTCAAGGGGAGGATTCAGGATTCGCTGGGCTTGTGAGCGAAGATGAAAGGGCGCACGGCTCCAGGGCTCAGGGCATCCTTTCGGTTCCACTCTCTGCTCCCAGGATTGCTTCTGTCTTTTATTTAAAGACTGTTTCATTTAAGAACACACAGCCCTGGGACCGGGATGACAGCGTGGTGTGGTTTCACTGCCTTCTGCTGACCCGCACAACATGGACGATGCCTTGCAAAAAAGTATAAAATGCGCATATTTTCATACAAATTGAAATTTAAGAGATTGGGACTATTCCAGTGCCAAAAATGAGTAAGAAGGAATATATTAGTGCTATTTGATATAATGAATCACACTGAGAAGGTAAAACAGGTTCTTCTGTTTATCCACTCAAGAAACAAAGTTTAATGAAGCAGAAAGGTGGAAAAAAGTAATCAAAGGAAGCTTTTTCTCCCCCTTTTTCTTTTTTAAACAAAAGCTGTAATTAACCTGTTGAACTTATTGCTACTAGGTATAACTTAGGCCAAGAGATTAGTAGGATTCAAAAAGGATTAGACATCTATATGCATAATGAGAATATCCATAAGCTACAGTGGGGAGAATATGATCTCAAACCCTTTTATAGAATAGCTTGCTTCTTAATACCAAGTGAAATCTGTGTGCCACCTTCTGCCTGGTCAAGGACCTTGTGAAGCACCTCTCCTTTTATCTAGGATCTTTATGCATCACCCTTGCAGAAAAAAGAAAAAGGCAGATAAAATATAATACACTCTTCTGCATTACTGCTGTTCCAGGGAGGCAGCTGTTATATTACTTACATGGAATGGTGATTTTACGAACCTATATGATATTTGTATACTTCTTAAACTGGCATTTTTACACTGTAAGTGAAATTCATCCCTGGTAAATAAAGAGAGGGAGAAGCACAGTCTGACCACCCAGCAAGGAATGAAATGTTGGGGCCGTTTTCCTAAGAGGCAATCCACAACAGCGAAGGTCTGATTTCACACTGTAAGTGTACTCTTTCTTGCAATAGGAGTGAGCTGATGGAAACGGTCTTTACAGGATAGTTGTATACCAATAATGCAGCAAGAGAAACAGACGGCTACCTAATTCTCCGTGTGTGCATTTTGTGCAGGCTGAGGTTAAGCCTTTCTTATTCCACCTGGTGAGTTACAGGTGCACACTCTTCCTTGGAAAACCAGAGAACATTTCTGAAAATCAGGGCTGGGTTCTTTTTCCTTTCCTTGGACTCAGTTATTAAGAAATAAATAAGGACAGGTAGATCTTAAAATTAATGTCTAGGTTTTATAATTGGTTTTAGCCTCTGGAAGGCCATAGAAGTTAAGGGAAGACTAACTCTTAGATGATATTAAGTCAATAGTTATTTACTGTCTGTGGTAGTGGGCCTCAAATGTAGAATCAGAATTGCATTCAAATTTACATAGTCTTTTCTCCTCTTATCTCTTTTTGCTGGTCCCTCTGGCCACCTATTCCTTCCAGCCCCTTAATGTGACCCTGGGAGTGAGAAAATCACGTGGTTTTCTGGTTTGTGCTGAATATATTGTCATACTGCTGTGAAAGCGTAGAAGGGTCTTGCCTCTCTGCCAGAGCCACTATGTCACATCCTCAAATTCAAAGAAACCATCCCACCATCTTTCTCTCCACCATGATGTGCTAAGTGTTGACTGGGCTCCCGAGTGCCCTTGTGTCTCAAGTACCACTAAAGTTTTTGCAGTCCAAAGATGTTCTATGTCATAAGTGACTGGGACTACAGAAAGTATTTCCCATCTAAAATCTAAAGCTTTTTCTACTGATACAAATGTACCAGCTGGATTTAGTTGTGAGTGATATTTAATAATTCCAGAGTCCCTTTGCTCTTGGTTTACAATTTGTCAGCATTACTTTATTACTGTTTGCAAAAGTAACAAAAGGTGTTGCAACAGGGATTCATTTGGGCAAATTAAACCTGTAGTGGGATTTCAAATGCAGGCATTTGCCCTCTGGGATTAGACATCAGCAGCCTGTGGAATTATTTCTGACATTTCATCCATCATACACTCAGAATAACTAAACAAACCGGTGCTGCTCTCTCCCTGCTCAAAGAACAACTTTCACAGAGCCTTCCCACGGAAATATCCCAACCTATTAGTGTCAGGGAATTGTGCTTGGAAAGTTAAGAGAAAAAAGAAAAATCTTCTGCAAGTGAAAGGCAGAGATGTTATCACACGTCAATAACGTGCATTGGGAGGTCTGCTCGTAAACAGTTCTTTGGCTGGTGTAAATCAGAATGACATAACTGGTGTAGATATATTGATTTTGTTCAGTCCAGGAATTTTCACCACAGGAGTGACTGTATCTATAACTGTGAGAACCTGGACTTACTCTTCTTAAAGTAAGCTGCCAAATTGGTATTAGGTGAAATGGGAGGAGGATTGGGCCCTGCAAAGACTGCTTCTTTTCCTCTTCTTTGTTTGAAAAAGTAGGTTTTAAAACACACAAGTTTTCAACATAGTCTCTTGCACCCTGTGTTTTTCAGCCTCTTCGTGAAATGCTGAGCACATATGTTGGTGGCCAAAGTGTTTATTTCAACCAGCTCATTCCTGGCTAAATATGATTGAACTAGATTAGCTGTAATATTTAAATACCATAGCATCAGTGAACAAAAACTGTGGAGTAGC
Source organism: Phalacrocorax aristotelis (assembly GCF_949628215.1). Classification (NCBI taxonomy): domain Eukaryota; kingdom Metazoa; phylum Chordata; class Aves; order Suliformes; family Phalacrocoracidae; genus Phalacrocorax; species Phalacrocorax aristotelis. Next base: position 2,422,647 of record NC_134311.1, read on the forward strand.
TCATTGTTAGAGGATAATACCCTTTTAAACTATATTTAAAACAAAATATTGTCTAATAGACCTCAAATTGGTTTCCCATTCTGGAGAGACCTCCAAGGATATATTGCAATTACAAGAGTCCCCCCCCCCCCCCCCTTTAATAACTAATATAATGTGCTTTGAAGTAATGTGGTCTCACACTGCAATCTACAATCAAACACCTAAACTAACAGAAAAGGTAAAACCACCACAAGGGAGAATTTAGAAACGGAAGTGCATAATCAGATAAACGAGAAGAAAGTTTTGAAAAGGATTGCAGAGGAGTAACAGGAGATATTGCTGGTGTGTTTCTTACTTCATTGTTGTTTTCCTTCAGTAAAAGTTCTATCAGCTGGGGAGAGTAGCTCACTTCTTTGAAGCTGGCTCTTGTTTCTCTGAAATCAGATTCCTTATTCCCAGGGCGCCACTCCGCGATGCCAGCACAAACATACATCAGCAGCTGCATAACACTTTAAAGAGTTAGCACGGAGCTATCAAGCAATTACTTATTCCATTTTAGATCTCCGTCCATTATTTTCACTGAGCAAGTATGAAGTTGGGGGAATAAGAATCAGAGAAAGCAAATAAACATTTTGGAAGTCTAAGCATCTCACCTAAGGAGCGAAGCTCACCTACTGCTAACTAAAGAGGTGAGACCTGTAGGTGAGAAGTGCTGACAGGAAGAATAATCCCTTTCCCATGAATAAAGCCTTAAAAAGCACTTGGGTCTTTGCTTGGATGAATACGGCGAGTTTTGGTGTGCTGAGCCAGTGTCAGCCTCACTTCTCTTGGGGGCAGGTGCTTCTGTGCTTGGACAGCATGGTGTGCAGGCTGGTTTCACCTATGGTGGAGTCCCCTTAGATTTCTAGGGGAATAATGAAACCTTTGCTTCAGAGGCATCTGAGTGACTGGGAGGTGTTAATAATGCTCGTAGTGTCCCTCGCTTGACACCAGCAAAGCCAAATGACATCCCAACAAAAAGGCAGCAAAATCTCAAGCAGGGCCGTGCAAGCTTGTGAGAAAAGACAGGCTTTGCTGTTCGCCCTCAAGTTGTCAGCTGGCCTGCATGGTGTTTATTAATTTTGTCAATGGAAGCGCTACACTGAATAATCTGAGGAAAAGGTAAAAAACATACAGATGTCATTAACCACTGTGAGGAAATCAGAAAGTTTCAGGCCATAACTTCCTGATACTTCACATTTTTCTATATTTTACTTGCTGACAACTCATTCTTCCCTGCACTATCCTAGTAGGAAAAAAAACCTGCTTTTTTTTGCCTGAAAGGGGTGGGGGAGAGCTTTTCATACACACAGGTAGATATGCCCAGTCACTGTGGATGTAGGACTTGGATATTTTGAAAGGACACTTTTGGTAGTTTTCCACAGTCATTCAGCAAAGCAAAACTGGGAGAAAGAACCTTTCCCCTCGGCCTCCCTCTTTTCACCCCAAAGCAGTGAAATTTCCTTCTGGATGAACATCCAAGGCAAGTCTCCCTGCTTGCATCCCAGTGGCAGAAGTGGCCAGTATTCCTGTGAGAAAGATCACTCAAACTCTGCCATTGATGCACAGCCTGGCTCTTCATCTATCCTCTTTATTAACCTATGTGTAAGTGCATGCAACTAATTAAATGTCTCCAGTACTATAATTGCAAAAAACATCTGTAGATGGAGTGAATCCTCGCCTGCCAGCAAAATTTGGTAGTTTTGCTGAGGGAGTAAGCGGTGCGAGCTGGCCCATGAGCAGCCGTGGGAGCCAAGCCTAGGGTAACCTTTCTGGGTGGCTTTTCCATCTTTGTCCCAGCCTGGTTTATTTCTCTGAGAGCATTTTATTATAAGCTGGGACAGAAAGTGAGAGGGAACGAGGCAGGGTGGGATGGCTTAGGAATACAGCCAGGCTCTGTATAAACCGGTAGTTCAGTCATTCACCCAAAACATCAGAGGATCAGTCCTAATCCCTGAGTCAGTTTTAAAACAGCATCAACATGGAAGACAGCGCTGCATGTTTTTGGAGACATGGGGTTGGATGTCAGCTTCAGGGAGGCAAGTACAGATCTGAGTTGCAGCAGAGCAGAGACAGGCATCAACTCAGGGCTAAGGATTTCCCCAGACACTGTAAAATTAGGTTACTTTATATATTTTTTATCCTCCTAGTCTTTTTCAAAAATCTGGTTCTGCTTCCAAAACATTCACAACGTGAAGAAAGATATTGTAGAGGGTTACTATAACTGACTAATTTGTAGCAGGTAGCTTTTTAAATTCATGGGTTTTTTTCTGTTCAGAAAAAGTGAAAATTATTTTTTCAGCCTTGATTCTGGGAATGGAGAATATAAGTTACATGCAGCCCCTATGTGGTGGCAACAGCTTTGTTGGTTTGCGCAAAGACACAAATGGTTTCCAGTAAACATCTCTCAAACAACAGACTAGATGAAACGTGGTCACTTTGGTTTCCAAAGTGGTCCTGAAGATGCTGAGAGGATAAGGCCAAGGTAGTCCTTAGTCCTCTCTCACACACTGATCAAACACTTAGGATGTGAACATATGTGCCAGACTTAATCTCTTTCTTGCAGAAGATGATCCTCATTCCCTCCACCCTGTTCACGAAGCAAATCACAGCGTAGAAGTCAGATCACCCCTTATATCATATTCTCCAAACTGCTCTCTATCTCTAAGCATTCTACACCTGAAACCTTTTAAAAAATTAATAATTTAAAATGGCAACGAGAGAAGGCAAGACACCTGCAGTACATTGTCATAGTCCTACCCAGCTGGAGAAATCTCCTTCAGACAAAGAGGAGATGGTTGGGCACCTGGCCTGAAATCCGGACACCAGCTCTACTGTATTGCTCTTTGTTTCCTGCCCTTTTATATCTGTGTAGGGAAGTAAATACTTCTAGATGAGAGGAACTAAATTTTAGACAGCTAAAGGTGGGTGAGTTGAGTCCCACACATTTTTTACAGCTAGATATTTCTATGAGCAGTATAAACCAAAGTCCCTGTCAAATAAAGATAAGTTTTATAACATTTTATGGTAGTACCTACGCATCTCCCAAAAGACATGAAAAAGTTTCAAAAGGTTGTGATATCATTTCATGTATGACAGTAACTGAGAGAGACAGCACAAGCCCCTAGGCTGCAGGGAACAGCTTGATCCTGTATTCCTGAAAAACCTTAGAAATTCTGCCAAAGGACTGGACTAGGTGTACTAAGAATGCTAAGGAGAGATACTAGGCTGGGCTCGGTATACTAAGATTTGGCTAAGGAGAAACACTAGGCTCTCTGGGATCCTTTCTAGCTTCTCTTAGGTTCCTGGCTTGTGGTCAAAGGTTAATAAATATATGTAAGTAATGTTCAAACTGTGATTTGCCATATGCACATTTCATTCTGGGGAGAAAACCTGAATTTAATTGTTTCTACACGTCAAGGTTATACAACACTGGAAGGGTCAATAATGGCAAATCCAGGTAAAATTATGGCCCTGTTGGTGCCAAGTGCAGACTTTGCTTTGATGGAAAAGGGGGAAGCTTTCCAAGTAAAATGTGCAAATTTCTTCATTTGGACATCATGTCCTTTGTCCCAGGCAGCTAAGGTCACAAATGCCTCTAATCAATTTGGCCACAAAAGGCATATAAAGAGGTAAATGCTCAACCATTTTTGCTAAAACTATGTTTTCTATACAAGAAAGGTTAGCCCTGACTAGAAAGTCTGTTGTGTAACAAGATCATGAAGACCAAACTATTACTCCAACAGCCAACACCATACAGGGAATTTAAAGTAGAATGCTCATCTCTGACCTGCCCTGTGGAGCACCTGGTGGTCTGCAGTCACTCTACACATCTGTTGCCATCAACAAGGCTGACAGAAAAGTAGGTGTCAAGGTGACCCTAACTTCTGCTTTGATTCATTTACTTTATAATTTGTCACTTTGGAGGGGGAAAAAAGGGAATACATCATTAACGTCTTTTGAAAGAGCTGTACCTCAATCATATGTAACTATTTTTCTAGATTAAACCATTACGAACTCTTCCTATACTAACAAATATTACCTTAGCTCAAATGTGGTGTCAGTAAAAAGGTACTTAATGTACTGACCTGAAATAAAATGTGCTAGGGCTTGTTTGTGTGTGGTGTGTTCTGGAAAGGGCTGTGCCTCCTCCGTCGGAGTAAGTTACACCAAAGGCCATACATTACAAAGGACTGGGTTCCAGGGGACCATGACTTTGTAAGACTGGGTTTACTATAAATTACCATTAGTAAGTCACTGAATACTTAGAAAGAGTCCTGAGCAATTCACAAATATCCAGCTATTTTTTAAAATGCATTTAAAAAAAAAAAAAAAAGGAAAAAAAGCAAGCAAAGACACAACAGCAAAATTTTAAGAACCTGTATAACGTTAATCTACGAGAAGCATCAAAATACATCTAAATACATGCCAAGAACTGAGTGGCCTTGCTTTATTCTTATCTGGGGATCATTTTACCCAATCAGAACTTTAATGTTCCTTTCTTACTCTGGGTGTAAGACCACGCTATTCACACTGGTTTCCAAGTATGACAGATTACAGCCCAATCTGATACTGCATTTCCCACTGGTGATCACCCCCTCATCTTATGGCTGCAAAGAGAAACACAGAGAAGGATCATAAGACACTCTGTAATAATAATGTACGCTTTACATGCATCCATATTCTAGCACTGAAACTTAAAACATTGTGCTCTACTTCCTTACTTTGCCATTTTATTTGGGGCAAGTCTTAAAAATTGGAGATTAGTATTATTTCTTGACCTTTTTTCCTTTATATATTTTATTTTTTAGTCTTTCTTGCCAAGGCAATTTGTGCAGATCATCCCAGGCCAAATAGCAGGTGTATAAAATAAATAGAGATATTTGTAGGCAACACATTGGCAAAGAATTGAAAATGCTGTTCTTCAAAAACCCTGAGTACTTTCTTTGTCATGTACAATTTAGACTGCACTAATGTAATTGCCTGTGCATGTACTTTGTATATAGGCTCTTAGGACATTTTTGTTTGTTAGGCCACAGCTCTGCTGTACACCTCTGTCTGCTGCATTTTCACTACTCTTTAAAAGATTTTGGCTCTAGCCCTGACTGGTTGCAATGCATGAGTTTAATTAAAATCCGCAGATGTTTTCCATAGACTATGTAGAGTGGGATTTACGCTTCGTCAATGACTGTACATTGGCTCTCGCTGGAATAATGCACGTACACTTCAGATGCATGGGCAATAAGGAGATACTTTCTCAAGAAACAAGGACAAAACAAGCAAGCATGTACTCTGTACGGCAGTGGGAAACAAGACTTTGACACAAGGGCTCTCCGGATCTGGGAGCTGTCACTTGTGCGGTATATGCAGAGATAAGGAGGAAGTTATAATATAAACACAGAGAAAAGACTCGGTTTTCATTCCAGTTTAATTTGCCAGAGCATGATCTTTCGCCCACATGCTGAAAACAGGGACGTGTCCTCTCTCAACCTGCAAACCAGCTAGCTGAAAGATTGGCAGCTGCCTGCAGAGTGGGCACACCTTGTGCTTCGTCCCAGGCAGGCGATGTTTTAATCACAGCTGTGGTGATGAGAGGGCTGGGAGAGCTCACCTTTCACGCACCAACCTAAACACACACAACATAACATCTCTGCTGCAACCCAAGCTGGTTCCTGCTCTGGCATTCCCGACACACACTCGGCTCGCTGCATGCTCTCAAACATAACTCGTCTACATGCTCCTGTGTCGTTTTACATCGCTGAGCTTGGCCTTTTAGAAACCGCAGGATAATGCTTCCCCACCATCCCGGCAAACTGCAATTTTGTGTTTACTGAAAAACAGGAAAAGGAAAGAAATGAATTTAAAACCCCCTTTTAATTATTGATACGTATAAGAGTTGTCCTCTTGTGTTCTGAAAACTGGTGTAAAATGTCACATCTAGAGAGTTTCTTTCCAGTAAGTTATTCTCAGTAAATTTGGTCTGCTTGTTGCACGCATACACATATAGATATCTCAGATCTGTCTTTATATACACTTTCTCCTCATGAAAAGCATTCTGACTACTTAACAGGCATGTGGGATCCTGCATAAATTATGCTGATTCTATATGATTCAAACTATAAAATATAAAATTACATTGCATTTTCAATTAGTGTATACACAAACCATGTGGAACGTGAAAGGTCAGATTGGAAATTCCTCATTCTCATTTGCGAATAATTTTTTTTTCATCCAACAGGCCCATTGATTTCAACTGGGCTGAGTAAGAGGTCTCGTGTAAGACCATCATCTGGCCTTGTTTTAAGACCACTTCAGGGCTCCAGTCTTGCAATCTGATCTGTGCATAGACAGACGCATACTTAACTGATGTCAGTGGGCTGCTTTTTTGGCTTGGGAAGGCATTTCATGGATCAAGGCCATAATAGTTAACTCAGCTACCCAAACAAGAACATGACGAAGCTCCACTGCAATGTTTAATCTGATGTCTTTGAGATTATATTAACTTTTAGCTTCATAGATGCGTGGTGTTTCTCCACCAAAAAAAAATAATATTTTCACAGTATTCCCATGGCTTTAAGAAGACAAACATGACACAGAGGTTAGAGCAGTATTTAGTATATCTGAGGTGGACTACACCAGCAGAATGGCAATGCCTGCAGAAAAGGTGATCCCTTCAGGACACCCATTCCTCCCCCTGAATTCTTGCGTGTTTGTTTTTCCTTTGTCTTCGCTGCCTTACACCAAACTTTCCAAACTTGCTTGTGTATTCGCATAGGGGTTAGGTGCCTGTTTTCAGAAGAAACGAGTTTCTGCAAAAGCTGCTCAGTTCACACAAAAACCCCGCTATACTTTGGTGCTGGACATGAGATTTCTAGCTTTAGATTTGGAGATATCGGTACTTAGAGGCTGGCTTTGATTGCTCTTGTATTGCAGAGGGATCTGCTCTTGCAGTGCCATGGGTGTTGAGCCAACACCCTTTGAAGCCCGTGGACACTCTCACACTGACTTCCAAACCAAACTGAGCTTTGCCTGAAATACGGCCTATTTTTCCCACCTTGGTCACCAGCGTGGTTTCCCTTTGGGTGTCATGAGCATGGAAGATAAATTAGCCACCCAAAAAATTTAACAGATCATTAGACAGAGGTGCAAGTTCTGTGATAGTGGAACAAAGGTACCCACACATCTTAAAGAGCTTTACAGTGCCAGTCTGCTTTCACTGCTATCCATTTTGATATTACCTCTGATCAGAAGTATGAGTGCTCTCTACAGGGCACTTTTCATATACTTTTACCGGACTCTGCCTGGCATATTCACTGATCTATGCAGCACTTCAGCATGTTCTCTTTTTATAGATGTATCAGATGTCTCACTCCTTTAATATTTAGCATACAGATAGATGGATGCACCTACATGAGCCCCATTACGTCCGTGTACATTGGCCTGGCAGTCAGGTGCGCATTGTAAGCAGAAAGGCTGGGGATGGACATGAATAAAAGTGTCCTGTTGTCTTAAACATGAGATGACCTTTAGTGACTATCTGACCGCTGCTTTCCAAAGCATGAACGCCAGTGTATGCTTTGTTGATTACCAACTATTTAAACACACTATAATAAAGTCCATACGCACCTACGATTTTGGTTTTTAAATATACATTCCCTCAGTGCAAGCAAAAATGGTGGAGGACTTTTAGAAGAAAAACTTTCCTCTGGGGCTTCAGAGTCTTGGCTCATAAAGTAATACTGGTGTGCTATGTGTCTGCAACTGTTTGTCCAGTTTAGAGCAGGACTGGAAGGTCCCAGCATGAATCCACGCAGAATCGAATGCTTCCAGCATCTCCTTGGCTCATGAAAAGTCACGTTGCTACCCACAAAAGTGCAAAGGTTGAATAAACCGTCGTTTCAGGTAGCATGAATCCTATCCATTCCCTGATTTTGGATGGCCATTTTAATACCTACCAGGAGCTGCAGAACACTTCGAAGGGCATTCCAGTGGGATTGCTGGATTTACAAGGAGCTCTTCTGATCCTTCAAATACACTGCAGAAGGCAATCAAGGCAGGTGCAGGCTTCCTTACCTGTTACCGCTTCTGCTCATTTTCCATTCAGCAGCTGTCCAACCCATGCACGTGTTCATCACGGTCATCCCTGGCTGTGCCCTCAGTTTGATCTGAACACAGCCGTCAAAATCTGGATCAAGGCGCAGTTCGAATCAGATTTCTCTGTCGTAGTGGAAGGAAAGATTCTTGGAAAGTTGCTCCTTGCCATATTTTAACTATTTACAGGTAGCTGTTTCGGACGAAAGTATTGTTGTGGTTAAAAAACCTATATTTTTCTAGTTAACTTCTTGATTTCACGTAAAATAGACACCTTGGAATAAAGGTAAAGACCACAAGCTTAGCCTGAAATGTAAAGACTTAAAAGTAAAAGTTAGAAAAATTTGAGTACTTAAATATAGCAGGTTATAATGGAAACTGACACACCCCCTTAGGCATGGCTATTTTCTGTACTAATCTACCTGTCTGTATAAAACAGAGCGACAGACACATTACCAGTTTTAAGTAATTTTTGTTGTCAATGAAGGGGATGATTTTAACAAAATTATTATTTGCATGATAGATTAATAATAATGCCAGAAATATTAATGCCACCAAGTACAATAGAATGTGTGAAACAAATAGGGGTCAGGATCAGGAACACTGAAATGTGAATATTCAATTAACAATAATAGAAAATATGTGGGGCATGGTATGCAAATGAAGGCTGCCTGGGGCCAGATGTTCTCAATAGTGAAGCCAACAAGATATTAAAAACACCCCACATGACTCTGTTTTTCAGCTCCTGAGCAAATCCATGTTGAAAATATGTTTATCTGTTCTAACAGCAAAACAAACACATTCCATAATGTATGTATTAAGAGGAAGTATAACTTGCACAGCATTCACGGCTAGGAAAATGTGACTATGTACAGTAAGTGCTGTGAAAGGGGAGGGGGGAAGAAGGAAGAGTGGTAAGAAAGACAGATGCTTGAGGAGAAAAATCTTGCTAACCAGAGGTTTTTACATGGACCACAGCATCCCATGTCCCACATGCTGATTTCTCAAGCAGACCTGTTGCCAAGATAAATTTTTTCTTGGACTCTAGAATTTATAGGATGTGCTTGGCTTGCATCAAGAACACAGCAGTTTCTTCCCCACACAAACAGCTCTATCTAGCTAGGCTGGATATAAACAGAAAGACTGCTTCACTAATTATTTATACAAAGACAAAGATAGCTGCATTCTGGAAGGTTCGTAGGAACAGGATTTCTTTTTTTTTTTTTGTTGGTCTTATTGTTTTTTTGATTTTCAGGGCTGTCAGACTGTACCGAAAAGCATCCAGACCCTGATCCACAGGAAGGTAACTCACAATTTTACTATGATTCATGCAGTGATTTTTTTTTTCTTGAGAGTATTGGTACTGCTTATTTAATAGTAAAGTATTTATATAAAGCAGGATCCTTACATGGACAACGAGTTTCTCTTCCTACCTGGCCCCGCTGGTTTTTGAGACTACTTGCGTGAGCAAGGAGTACTCCAGAGCTACCAGCACTGACCTCACTGTAAATGTTTGCATTATGAGAAGAAGATTCCTACATGCCCTGGAAATGCACAACACTGACGTGTTCCAGCAAACAGTGGATTTTTCAAATCAATATGACTACTTTTATGAGTCAAGTGAAACTCATTCATAAGTGTTTTCAGATTCAAGCCAACTGGTGTTTTTTTTTTTTTTTTTAAATTATGCTCAATCTTCTTTCCCCCTTTCTCCCCACTTTTAGGCCAGGGAGTTGAAATACTGAAACAGGCTTAGCAAGGTGAGTAAGAGGAAAATAATTTTCTGAGTGCTTTACATACAATTATCCTCGTCCTCTCACTTGTGCATGAAATGCAGCTGAAATATAGAATATATGAAATAAGTTCCTAGGAGTTTACAGCAAAGCCACAGTGAAAGGGGGTGAGAGAAGAAAGAATAATGCAGCCAGTGGAAAAACAAGCAGCGTTTTGGACAGGCAGAATACTGTTGAGCTGCAGTCACCTGGGTCCGTAAACTGAACCTTGCAAGTGGTCTTACTCTATTTTAAGCACATTTTAAGGGCCTGTGGGATTGGGTCTCAGTTTAGGCTCCAGGATTAGCATTCCTCTTGTGCAAAGTACCATGGAATTTTAATGAATGCAAGTAGTCAGAATTTCTGCTGTCTCCCAGAGATTTGTTTATTTACTAATTTAGAGACATGTTTAACATCTTACTTCAGTGGTGCATCTGTACCAGCACCATACTGAGGCAATGGTTAAAAATCTGACGCTGAGAAAAAAGTGGCATCTGTGAGTCATATATAGTCCTAGACACATATATAAATGATCTCTGAAAATACTGCCCCAGCTTAGATAGTGAGATATTAAAAAGTTACAATGGACAAAAAGTTATGATATCAAAGAGTCCAGTCCATTTTGCAGTGGGAGATTTCTGTGTTTAAAATAAAAGAAAAAAAATTAAGGTACGATTTGAGTTTCTGTTGTAAACGTGTGAGTATTTTTTCCTTAGGACGTGGATTCTCTAGAACCTGATTAGCTTAGCACCTGGTTTGGTGAAATAGAGTTTTTTTTATATTGAAATAACACATCAGGCTCTTTTTTCCAGGTCCTTAAGGGGAGCTGGGTATTTAACTCCATTTGGCAGAACCAAAGAGCTGCTGTTCAAGCTCAGCCGCTCCTTTTCTTTATCTCAGGTTTTCTGAATTCTTTCCTCCTTTAAAATCTTCATTTAGAGTCTCAGGAACCCACCAGCAGCACACATGGGGAACCTGGGTAATAAACTTTCTGAAGTCCTTGGTCTCATAATGACTAGGCAAAAAGCTTGGTCCAGCCTGAGAATGGAGATGCTCAGCCCAAGCTAGGTCCGAAACTTTGTGTAAAAGTGGTCTATATGGTTTTAAGGGGGCTGATTAAGAAAGTTGTTTTTAGCTTTAAGATGAGTCGCTGCGAGCTGTGTGGTTGACCCTTTGGGACAAAGTTTTAAACCTTTCATTGACGTTTACTTTTGCAAAAATTAAGTAGCTGCCTATATGAAGTCTGGTCACATGGTCCTGAAAATCTGGCTGTATTCTTTCAGTTAAACAGAAGCAGACAACAATACGCAATGTGGTCATTTTTATTTCAGTAGTATGAAATATTTTGGATATTAGCTGCTTCTTAAAATGAATATAAATTTCAACAAAGCCAACAACCTCAAACAAAAGTGAAAAACAGCACCTCACCACAACCCCCAAATCTTCCCAGAGCATTTTGTATGGTTTCTGAAGCTTAGCTGCGCTCTCAACAACCCTCTGGTTCAGTTTCTGGAGAGACAAAAATCTATTCTCTGTCACTTAATTTGTCTCATAATGTCACAGGTGAAAGTGAATGGTTAGTTGCTGAATTTTCTTCTTGAAAAAAGATACATGTTTTTGTTATGATTTAAAAGAGTCATCTGAAAAAACCAAAAATGTTATAGACTCCTGGAGCAAAGCCAAACTTTGGTAAAATCTGGCTAGATAATATATTCTCTTTATGACAAATTCAGCAGAGTGAATATTCATAGCTGAAGTTGTGTTCCCTGAAATACAAAATTTATAATAGAAGTGAGATTGTGTTCTTAACAGCCTATATGAGGCAGGTTTTTTTTAAAGCAGCTATCTAATTACCTTTTAAGTCAATTACTCCGCTTGTTCCCCTGGTGACTCTGGTCTCCCCAAAATGTATCAGCTGAGCTTTTTATCATTATCTCCCACAGAAGAAAATAAAAACTATGAAAAATCAATAGCAAAGATCACATGACAAGATGTTAATCTTTTGCATAGTTCCCCATGCATTCAAGATAGTGATCTTAACACAGGGCTTGATATTTTTAATGGAGCTTTTTAGTTAGTAAAGTCAGTAGCAGTAGAGCCTTGGAATTGGTAGCAAAAAGTCAACTGCACATTTGAATACTTAATTTTGCGGCTATAAACAGCCACGTCACATTTCCAGCAACAACAATAGGATGGTTTTCAGCACTGCTCTACCAAGCAGGCATGTTTTCTATTTTCTTCTTGTATATACAATTAAAAGCATTCCCACCAGAGAACTCTGCCCTGCATTCACTTCTGAAAAGAGCATGAGAGATGTCTCTCAAGAGTCAAAACCCTGCCTTTGCCTGGGCCAAATAATGAAGGAACAGCCCAGCAGTGCACCGCTACTTCTAAGGCTTCCATCAGAAGTTCGAATTCACTGACTAATTGTCAATACTTGCCCCAGCGTGCAATTACAAGGTGATTGCTGGTCATGAGAAAAGTCTTTTTTTTTTCTTCTGTATGGAAAGGTGAGTTTACCTTTTATCAGGCAAGAGACAAGGAATTGCAGGCGTGGAGTTTAGGCAAGGCCTCATCTTGCTCTAGGGGATATTCACCAGTGCCTGCATTCCTGTTGAGTAATAATGAGATACCATAACCAAACAGTAGAAGATGCATGTCAGATGGTTCTCCAATAACATTAGAAAAAAAGCAGCTGATGTATGGGATATTGAAGGCAGATTAAGTTGTTAATGTATATTAGTATATTCTTAATTTCCTTTTAATTGAAAAAGACATATTGACTTTAATTAGAACCATTTCACAGGAACTGTCAATTAGCACATGTCAAACTAGTTAATTCAGAACAGAATTATTTTAATTAGGGTCTGCTTTCCTTTAACTGTGGGGCCAATGAAATCAGCCTTTCCTTATCAAGATTTTAAATGTCTCTAAGACATACAATACAAATGTAGTCTCTTATCTATTATTAGAAGCCCATATGGATAACATTAAAATGATGATGCTGGCATTGTTCATGCAGCACAAATCAGAGTTTCCTTTATGACTTTGAAAAAAAAAAAAAAAAGAAAAAGATGGCTTTGAAGAAAGGCTATTTTAAATACACAGATTTATCCTACTTTAAAGAGACTACAAAATTTATGACACGCATGTTCACATTTAAAGTATTATTTAATACGTCTGCTCAAATAAATGGGCCTATTCAAACGTTTTGTGTGTTCTATCAGCCAAAGACACATAAAACATTTTCAAAGCATGCAGTAACGTTCTTCCCTTAAATGAACTGTAATCAAAAGGAGAAAACAGACTCGATGATTTTTTTGGGACAATATAAAACCAGCACTGTTAACTTTCATTGCGTGTGAAGATTTAACACTGATTGCTAATCCAGTGGCTGTGAACACTAGTGAGCTAATGTCATCTCAGTTATCAAAAAGCATATAATCCCGGTCTTGACTTTCACATGCATTCTCTGAATATGTCTCAAGGTTCCTGGTGGATCTCGACTCCTGGCTGACGTACTGGCATAAAAAGCCCCATGGTTCCTGGGAGCTGCTATGTACAACATCTGTAACGCTGGTCACAACCCTTCAGAAGTAAGAACAGCTGAGAAAAAAATAACAAAAAATATAAACGGAACTATTGCAAAACCTAGACTTAGCTTTATCATATGGGGTTTAGCCACTGTTTTACTGACCTATATCAACGGAGGATTACAGAGATTAGTGAAAGGAATACTTAATAACTGAACTGTGGATTCCAAAGAGGATTATCTGGTAAGATATTTCATGTATCCTGATGCTTTGTTGAACACATTAGGGACCTGATTATGGGCCTGAGGAACTCAACAGTAAAAGAAGCATCATTTGCCAAAATAAAGTACAACTGGGACACATTAAAATTTAGTGTGTCCTAGAAGTAGACTTCCCGTAGGATCCTGACCACATCATTTTTTTTGCCCCAGGGCCACTCTGTGGTATGTTGTAGGATGCCGTTTGCTGAAATGTGTGATCAGGTTTCCACAACACTTTGAAAGGTGGATGAACTTTAACCAGAGGATCTGCAAAATTGAAGAATTGTGTCCCAGGATTTCTTCAGCTCAAGCAAGAGGCTCTGTAGACATGCCACTTCATTGCCTACTGTCCAGTATGAAGGGTAGCCTGAGTATAACTAACAGCTGTAGTTCTGCTTTTAAATGTGATTGTAAATAGGTAACATAAGACCCTGATATTTATTCATTAATCCTATTGTGGCCCATATTAAATCTCTGCTTATCAGTTTAAATACTTACCATAATTTAGAACTCTTTAAGCAGATCTAAGTCACTTTGGCACTGAATTGCATAATCCAACTTCTTTTATAACACAGCAGAAACAATGCTTTGGATTTTGATCATATTGCTCAACCGGCAATATATTGTTCATTTCAAAATGGCAATTAGCAATAACTCTTCTTTTAAAATCATCCCCACATTGACTGCGCGTAGGAAGTATGGGTAGGATTGCCACCAGGGTTATAAAACCTTAGGTGACTGCCTTTATGCTCACATATTATGCATTATGCTGAACTTCAGACTATAGGAATATTTGAACAGTGTGACCTATAGGAAATTTTCAGATTATGGTGAAATTTTCAGTCCTTGCAGTTTCCCAGCCAGGTGGGTCATAATTTATCTAATCTGTACCGTACAGCTGGGACAATGGAGAAATAGTTGTAGGGAGGGAAAGTAACTTACCCAAGCCCTAATCTGAGTCTGTTAGAAAGGGAATCAAAAGCAGAAGCTCCCCATCCTCGCCACAAATACACCAATGTACCTCTCAGCGTGGCCCACTGCATGCCATGCCCTTAAAGCAGTGCAAAGCATTTTTTTTTTCTAATTAATACTAAGGCGATTCATTGCTTAGCAGCAGCACTAATATTTACACACTTATGGATCTCATGATTAAGTAGCAAGCTTTGACTTCAATTAAACCTGGCAGTTTCTGATAGCAAAAAGTCATTACAGAACTTCAAAAGCACTTGAACTGCAGCAAGATCTTTACAATTATCTGTATAATATCTTTCAGCCTCTGTTGGCTCCTTGATCTTCTGCGGCAGGCCCAACTTCTCTGTCAACTTTGGTCTATGGGAAGTTGAACCTTAATGCATGCTATTTTAAGAAAATATGTAAAAATGCTGCAATATACAAAGGATTTCACCCGGTCTGACATTCTTTTTGGGATAAGTGCTTAATAAAAATTGCCCATGTGAATCATGTACTGTTCATGTATTGTTCATGAATCAAACCAAGAACCATTTAAAAATGACTAGCATTAGGGAAATGTAATAGCTTTTTAACAGATTATTTAAATGACTGTAGCTCTGATTTCCAGTCATTTTATCCAAACAGCTATGGCAGAACTATCCCTGAAAAGGGAGTAACTTTCTGATTAAACTCTTTTGTTGTTGGATTTGAGAAATATTTTAGAAGAGAGAATTTCTCAATTATGTATTCATCTTTCGGAGCCCAGGCATGGAGGGTGTAACAATTTGATCAAACCCAGCTGAAAGCACTAATAGTTTGGAGGATTCATTCTGTTCTCACAATCACGGAGAGGAAAGCCTTTAAATACATTCAGAGCAGAACAGCTTGTTCAGACTGACCGGTGGGTAAATCACTCCTTTGGCGGTTTCTGGTCTCTGCAGCTTGGCTTGCCTGGTACTTTTGTAGCGTGAGGTGATGGTGATCGAGCAGTGCGTTTATACATTTTTGCAGCCAGATTATCAACCCATCTGATCCCCTGACTTTCGCTTTGTTGGCCGTATGCATCCCGAATTAATCAGAACCAACAGACACCCTCATTTGCTCATGTGCTACTGGCTTCTTGGCCTGGTTTTGCCAGTGGCTAAACTCTCATCACTTTCCTCCTCTTCCAAGGAGGGTTTTTACCTGTGACAGTTGTGCTTATGTTAAACCATTATAGCAACTGCTTTGCAGCACCCAAAGACAAAGCCCCTTCCTATTAAACCGGGAGAGTTCCTTACTCTGAGTCCACCAGACCACTGCCTTTCACTTGCCATTGTTGTTTTGAAGCATAGCCCAGATTTTCTCAAAACTCACGGTCTTTTGGACAACTCACTCTCCGTTCTGCTGGCTATTTTTGGTAAAACCCATGCACATTCGCGTTAATGATGAAAAATACTTGGTGGAAAAATAATGCTAAGGCACTTGGTAAGTGCCTATTTATCTGCAGCGTGGTTTAGATGCTGCAGACAAGGATAGTCAGCCCGCTGCCTCGAAGAAGGGGCTGGTGGACCATCATCAGTTCAATAATCATCGATGAGGAGCTGCTGCTGATGCTCCCTTAGTAACTGCGGGCATATTCCTCCAGGTCACATCGCCTCGCTCTACAGCAGTGTTAACTACTCCTTTACTAAAAAATTCTCCAAGCATAACTAAAGCATTTGGGTTGTTAACATACATAATAAGTTATATTTAAGAAGGTTTCAAATCAGCACATTGTATTTTGCAGCAAAGTCATAAAAATATGCTAGCATGATAACATCTAATGAGGGAAATGTTGCATGCAGATGTCTGTTTGCCTATTATCCCATAAAATGACTGTATATTTTTATTTATATGAGTAACGTTAGACACAAACATGTTACCAAAAAGCAGTCATTTAGGAAATGTATAAACACAATATGAGTCTAATATAAGAAACTGTTTTAAAACATGCTTTTTAGTGTTTATAAAATGAAGAGAAATTAAAAAAAAAAAATTGTTCCAAAGTACCTTTTTTTTCTTCCCTCATGATGAGAAAGAAATATAGGTTCTCAGCTGGCATATTATTTGTGATGTGGCAGCAAAGTGAAATTTGTGCCTCGCGTCATGTATCCTTTACATGATGCAAAGGAGTATAATTTTATTTTTGTTTTATTTGAAGGCTCTGTCTGGGCACATTGGCCACCAATTTCATTTTTATTGCAGTGCATGGATAGCAAAGTCACATATCCTTACGTTAATGCAAAGGGCATAGGAAAGGAAAGGGAAAGTATAATTTTTGTTGTTGCTGTTGTCATTTGAAATTTCCATAGTGTCTGTGCACATTGGGTACCATTTCATTTTTATTGCACTGCACTGATAGCAATGTCACATATCATTAAGTTAACACCAAGTTAGAAAAAAAAAGAAAAACAGATTTCCCCCCCCTCTATTACCGTTGTTTGAAATATTTTGTACTGCCTGAATATAATTTCTGAGGGGTGGTGGGAGTACTGAAAAATCTAATATCCAAAGTAAAAAAGGTATCCCAGTTTATGTTTTTGTATTGCTCCATGTGACAGTGGATAGAAATGTAATGCTGCTTACATTTCTTATTGGTGGGATAAAGGTTTGTTCAACGTCTAGAAACAATGTAGAAGTAGCTATCTTTCAGGAAAAATAGAATAATATGAGTTTAATTTCCCCAAATCAGTATATTTTATTAAAGTGCTTATCTCATGGATCCTAAAACACCTTCCACGTCCACCTTGCTTCTTTTAACCCCTGAGTAGAGGATGTGACATTCGCTTTGGGATGAGCAGGGTTAATCTCTAGTTGTAGTGGACCCACTCCTCATTTGTAAATAACTGCCACCGGGATGGACATAGTGCTCATCTCACGGCGAGCACCAGGCAGCTCTGTGGCTGCTCCGCTTTACGTGGCAGGTCATTGCACAGGTCAGCAATAATAGCAGGCAGGAGGACAGCCCTTGGGCTCCTTTGGGAAATTTGTGCCTTAGTATAGTGAATCTATTGCCAACAATTGTCTCAGTTTTGGAAAGCAGAAGAGGTCAACTTGCTTTATTTTATTTAATCTATTATTAACCATTTTCATATCATGCCCAACACTGCCTCTTTATCCTTGACCTTTGGAGCAACTCTGTTGTGGTCTCGTAAGTCAATGTCCATTTTTAAGGAGCCGCCCTTGGACATACAAATACGGGCCTGCCAACAACAGACGACAAGCTCCAATATGGTTCTTCTTGGTCTACTGTTGTGGTAGGTCTACTAGTTTGAGATAGACCCCACGTGTTGCAGCCTGGACCCAGCAATCCAGGCAGAACACCCCAAGCTGGGCAACAAAGCTGGCGAAGGGCCAGAAGGCATGTCCTGTGGGGAGTGGCTGAGGACTCTAGGTTTGTCTAGTTTAGAGAAAAGGAGGCTGAGGGGTGACCTCATGGCTGTCTGCAGCTTCCTGAGGAGGGGAGGTGGAAAGGGAGGTGCTGGTCTCTTCTCCCTGGGATCCAGCGACAAGATGTGTGGGAATGGTTCACCAGGGGAGGTTTAGGCTGGACATTAGGAAGCATTTATTTACCAAGAGGGTGGACAAACACTAGAACTAGAGAGGTGGCTGATGCTGCAAGCCTGTCAGTGTTTAAGAGGATTTTGGACAACACCGTTAATAACATGCTTTAACTTGTAGTCAGCCCTGAAGTGGTCGGGCAGTTGGACCAGGTGGTTGTTGTAGAATGAATACTGTAGAATTTCAACTGAAATATTGTTTCTATTCTATTCTATTCTATTCTATTCTATTCTATTCTATTCTATTCTATTCTACTCTATTCTATTCAACTGGCTGCTGTAATTCACACTTGAATTAACATCTCAAGATAAGGAGGCTGCATCTAAGGGGCACCCCAGACACCTTGCATTGCTCTTGCAGTGCTCCCACCTGGTGCTCACAGTGAAGGTCAGGCCATGGAGGATGGTCTCAGGAAGCATATTCAGCTTCTGTAATGTCCCTTTCTTTTCTGTCACATTATGTTTTGAATATGAACCTCTTTGGAGTGTTTTCCCCCTGCATGGGCAGGCACAAAGTCGTGGCAATTCCAAGCTTGTCCATGGGCCTTTGGAGACCCTGTTAGCTGAGGTGGGGTAAAAGAGCTCCAGGCTTTTCCAGTCTTTACAAGGAGTAGGAGAAGGAAGGATCTAGACTGAGAATTGTGGTCTGCATGAACCAAGCTGAATCTGGAAGGACAGGAGAGCCTCAGCCAACATGTGTTTAATGAAAGCTGTATGACATTGAACAACCACAGATGTATGTAATAGATTTTGTGGTGTCACAATATGCTACATCCCAATAAGCCACCTGAACACATAAATATGTGACAGCGAGCATGGTTTACATTTTTAATACATTTCCTTGTGTGAGGCTTGGAAAAGCCTCCTCCTCACCCATTGCCACAGGCTACTTGTGTGCAACAGCATCAGCACTCCATCTTCAAAATATCATGCATCACAAAAGAGAAAATTGTAAAAGAAAGGCTGGCCAGAGGAATCCCACGAGTCCATCCATTTACACTGAATTTGAGGTGTCAGCACCTGTACTCCTGCTGCTCTTCCTTGGATGGTGCCCATAAAACAAACACCCTTTAGCAAGTAGCGCAAGGGCAGTGGGGATGGCTTGCTTTGGAAGCGTCAGTTGCAGCGTTGGGCACAACCTTTAGTGATGCCGGTGTCCTTTTACCCCTGTACCTTGAGCAAGGCGGAACAAGTGTGAAATATTTTGTAGTAGGTGTTAGAGAAAGTGGGATAACATGACAGTTTTGGAAGAAAGCTGGAGTGGGAATTTGCTTCTGAGCTCTCCATCTGGAGGGGCAACCCAGAACCTTTCCTCACGAGCTGCAGGAAGAACAGGGGAGTGTGTGTTTGGGGATTTGTAGAAGATGAGTTTTAGCTTTTTTCCTAAGTGTCTCCATGTGTTTTTATTTGTGTATATACTTTCCTCTTGGCTGTTCTGGAGCTCTTTTGTTTTATATTGACGTGTCCCAGAACATTTTGAAGTTATAACAAACTTACTTATCTCAGGGCTCCACAAATGAACTATGACTTTTTCCCCCTCCCTGGGTTTTTATTAAGCTCGGTGGGACTAATTCCCTATTGCTCTGTACCTTGTGTAGGCCTTTATACTTATGCCAAATGGGTGTAAAATGCTGGCTAAAACTACATGACATGCCTCTGACTGATTGAGCTTGAGGTCTGGGATCACACAAAACCTTACATCTCCAGCGTGGGTTGAGCCGCTCCAGATGGCAGGTGATATTCCAGATATTAATAGGCCACTCTCTCCCACTGCTATCTCTGTAGCAAAATGCTGACAAGCCTTTTGTATAGCCCTCTAAATTAGGAGCCATCATAAACAGACACACACATATATATGTATATATACAATTTCTTACTTTTTAAGTCAAAGAGATTATATATGTATATGATTTCTTCTACATATATACATATATATGAGGTATTTTGAAATGATAGGCCTTTAGAAAAAAATAGTCTAAAGTACTGTTATAGAACATGAACTTAATTTTTGTGAAAACTGTGCTATTTAAAAGCAGTTTAGTTTGCTGCCTGTGCCAGCTGTGAGCCACGGGAAGCAGGGGCAGGGAAAACACCGTGTGCCAACACGCTCTGCCTGTGCCAGGACCTCGGGTACTAGGGGTGGGCTGTTTGCAAACAGTTTAACTCTTTGTCCAGGAGGAAAGGCAACGCACCACCTCCCACCAATGGCAACTTACTTCCTTTAGTTGGACATCAGTCCTGGCAATTTTTGACAGCCAGAGGATACCATGCAGAGTACAAGGGCTCAGATCTTGAGGGCCAGCCAACGTCCCAGAGGGCCAGAGCTCAAACATCAGTTTTGCATTTTAAGGGTCCAAGAGACATCTGGGTGGGGCTGCGAGCAGTGTGGGGTTGGAGCGTGGGATAAGCTGCCCATGTTGACATGGTCTTCGCTCATTATAACCATGTTGACACAGAAATTACCAAAGTTCAGCTTTGGTAATTTCAAACCCATGTTGTAGTGGCTGTGTAATGTGAGGAACAATAGAGAACCAGAGTCTGTATACAATGCATTTTAATGAAATTCTTCATATGGTTTGATTTCTAAAGGATCACTCGTCAGCCTATTCCCTGCATTTTTGTGACAGTCACCGCAAACATTGGCATGAGACTGACTTAGAATGGAAAATATTAGCAGGAAAAAATGGGTTTTCTCAGAATGTTGAATGCACTGCCAAAATCCCTTTGCCATCCACCTGCAGTCTGAGGACTTACTCATTACAGTAACCAGTGATAAATAGCCAAATACTGACTTTATCTGCTCCTCATACGCTGAAAAGACAACCAAACCAAAAAGACAAGAAAAGAATTTTCTAATCATAATCAAACTCATGTTCATAATATAAATTACTAATGACCTTCTGTGATAAAATTCCTCCATGTAAAACTCTGGGATAACTGTACTGGATGATGATAGACACTGGTCCTCAAATAAATTTGGTGTTTCTGTTAGAAAAACTTTCCTTGGGGCCTTCTGATAAGCAAGCCTTTTGACCTGGTACCAAACCACATCTCTTGCCTCAGAGGCTCTTCAGTGGAAGATCTCTGCTGTTGTGCGCTGCTTGAGTAATAATTTATCGCATAAACTTCAGAGTAAAAAAATGGCTACTTCTCCTAATTCGATTTTTTATGCATGTGGTAGCTAAGATACAAACAGCCTGGTGTCATAACTTTTGGAAAATTAAGAAAAAAATAAAAATCTGACTTATAGTAACCAAGAATTGGTTTTGCCCCATTCTTTACAAATAGGACAAAGTGGGTACCAATAGCTTATAAACTTTAGCATGCTCTGGCAAAGCCAATTTAGTATGAAGCACAATGTTGAATAGTAACTGTCTTGATAGTAACACCAGGAAAAGATGTAATTTTTTCTGGGTACTATATTTACCACAGTCAAATCCCTATTCATCCCTCACTCAGGCAAGACTACGTTGAACAGGAATTTCCTCTGTATTGGAGAAACAGGGATTTGGCCATATCTAGAAAGTTAATTTCCCCCCTTCACGAACTCAAGCTCTGATTAAAAAAGAAGTAATTATAATTTTTCAGCAAATTAACTCTAAGATTATTAAAACCATTCAGTCTGATAATCTATATTGTCAAGTTATGTTTAATACTTATTATGAGATTAAACCACTAAAATATCTCTAGTTTGAGGAAATATCTTCAAACTTCAGTCATAAAAGAACTATATTAAAGCAAACATTCAGATTAATTGATGATGGGGTCGTTTAGTGTCTAATAGCAAAAAAGAAACCTCAGACTATCTATCAGTGCTAGGTGAAATCTCGAGGTCATCACCTAGTCTTTGCAGTCACTCCCCCAAATGCTTATACATGTAAGTACTGAATAAAAATGAAGTAACAACTTCAAGATTTAACGTGATGATATTAAAGATTTTGCTGATTATTTACTGTGACTCAACAGCTTATGTAAATACTGTAAGCTGTTGCATCGTCTGGAATTACTGTGCAATAGATGAGGTTACAGGCTAGTTAAAAGCAGGTGACTTGATTATAAAAGACGAGGAATAATTCTAAGGGAATTTCAAAATTTATGTAAAAATAAGTGTATCAAAATATAATAAAGCATCTGAATTTTTGGAGCCAAATGTTAAAATCCTGTTAAAATCCTAAAGATGTAATAATTTAGAAGTAGTTTTGAAATGGATCCTTTTCCTCTACATTTTAATGCATCCAATGACCATAAGCTGCAGTGGCAAACCAAGAGGTTGCTAACATGTCCTACAGAAGACTTGCTAACGTTTAGTGAAATAACAAACAAACATGCCAGTATTTCTTGCAAGCACCTTTTAATGTGAAAACGGTATTATCCCATTTGACCTTCATGAAGGGTGGCAGAATATGATTTGATGCAAATACAAAGTTATTAGTATGGGCCAAAAATACAACAGAAGAGGCTTTTTGCATACCTTGCTAGAGATTATCTTTACAGACATCTACCACAGCAAGCAGAATTATTGGTAACGTTCATAGTTCCTTTCACTGATGAATATCAGAGTTATTAAAATAGTGTTTGGTAGTCTGCTGAGGGTCTGTCATTCTCCTGGCAAACCAATGGAGGGGGAAGAAAATTAATTGGGAATAGAATAATTACTTTTCTGTCCTGCATTGGCACTATATTCATCATAGGAAGTGATGTCGCGTTGTGCTGTCAGGTGACTTTTTGTATTACCCAACAGCTCTTTTACCTGGCTCAAGAATGCACTCCAGAGATTGGCCCAGAAGGAGAAAATGCTCACCGAACTGAATACTTCTCTCATTCCCTCAAAACAAGAGCATCGGAGCATTTATCGTAGGACTCTGCACCCCATCACGGAGAACCCCTTGCAGCAGAACGAGAGGATAAGGAAAGACCTTCAGATTCCCAGGTGACTGTCTCCTGAAGTGCAAACACTGCTCACTTGCGGTCCACAGGTGGAAGTTTGTTCCCCTTAATAACTGATATTGCAACGTCTCCTAGTCTGTTTTAGTGCCAGATAACCTCGCTCAGTTTAAAGAACTACTGCCAGGAGCTCAAGAGCCATTGGTTTTGGTAAGCTCCAAACAGGCTAAGACTGCTGTCTGGTTTTTTTTTTTTGAAACACATGAAAAACAGCTACTGCTGTGATCACAAGGGAATAGTGATCCCTCTCCATAAATTCAATTTGTTCATAACCTTTTGACACAGACCATAAATAACCTTCATATATTTCACACACACGGACACATGTAATAAATTACATGAACAATGTATATAAATATTTACTTTACAAAAATACAAAATAAATACAAAGTGCCATATGAATGACCCATCTATGAGCAAATGGTTAATTCCCTGTGCCACTGGATAACTGGATTACATGCCTACCTGCTCCGGTTGCTACGCCACTCTACTGGTTGCAGGTACAAAGTGGTAGTGAAGAAAACATTAATCAATTGGCAGTGGGGTTATTTCAGCAAAGTGTATGCAGAGACAAAGGAAAGGGGAGGCCAAGATCTGGCTCCTGGAGAGGCTTGTATGATTTGGTGGAGCAGGTTATGAGTCTGGAATAGGATAAAAGAAAAAAGAGAAAATAAGCCATTTTTATTTCTGAAAATTTTTCTCAGTTACTTTTATTTAACATGTTTTATTTGCATATGTGATTAGTACAATAATGATAGCAAAAAACCTAAAAGAATGTGCCAGAATTCCTGAAAATTTTTGTGGGAGAGAATAATTGTTCTTCCTCAGCTTTACACTTTAAAACTAGGTATCCTACAGGAATTAAAAACAGGGTACAGCTTGGCTTTCTAATTTTTTTCCAAATTTCTCTTTGTGCTTTAAAACCCAAGAAAGATATCCTGTCTGATGAATTGAATGCTTTAGTTTTAAAGAAAAATATCATTAAAAATGATGACATGTAGGGTAGAAAAATAGCTGAAAGTGGTGTTGTAAGAAAGTACTGAAATTTGTTACCTGTTTCAATGTTAGCACAATTTTTTGATGAAGATTCAGGGAAAGAAAAAAAAAGATTAAATTCATAGGCTATTACATTTTGAATTTTGTTAAAAATAAAAAATTAATTAAATATGTACCTTCCAAATATAACGATGTTGATTTGCATTTTCAAAGAAAAATAAAAGAATTGTTAAACAATGGGAATCTGAGAACCATTCCCACTGCCAGAAGTGTCCATAGTACTTCTCTTTATCTTTGTTGAGCATGTAGCTTCTTCTACAAGAAACTGTTGGTTTGTCTGATTGCCATGAGAGAACACAGGGCCAGGCAATGGCTAGCTTGAACAGTCACACACAAAAAAGGTGAAGGCCATAGAAACCCTCTGCTTCTTGTTTACCTTTAGGTGACCAGGACTGTGACCCTGGAAAGTGCAAGAACAAAATGGGCCAAAATCAGGCAGCCTCCTCCTTCCCAGACATGGGGTAAGAAAACCTGGTGGGCAAAAAGGATGTTGCAAACTCAAACACAGCCTTCCAAAACAACGACCAAACCCACCCATCCATTTTAATGAAAAGAGACCAAGCATATGCAGCGCCAGTGCGGACGCTGCTGCAGGTTTGGTGTCACCTGCAGTAAGCCCACTGCCACCGCTGGGCCGCGGAAACCTGAGGGTTCTGATCTGCAAGTGATGTTATGAGTCACTGTGGACCAGCTGAAGTTGAGAAGGAAAACCTTAGGACTATTAATCAAAAGGGTGGCCTTTGGCTAACGCCTGTTTAATGGACAAGTACGCTGTTTGGTAGTGATTAACACTTTCGCAGCACCAACTAGTTAACATTATGTCATGACAAGCAGAGGGAATGATGGTAGCACGTGGCATTCCCTTAACTGAATAATAAAATACAGAATCATAGAATGGTTTGCATTGGAAGGGACCTTTAAAGGTCACCCAGTCCAACCTCCCTGCAACATGCAGGGACATCTTCAACTAGATCAGGTTGCTCAGAGCCCCGGCCAGCCTGGCCTTGAATGTGTCCAGGGATGGGGCATCGATGGTTGCCTCTCTGGGCAACCTGACCACCCTCAGCATAAAAAATTTCTTCCTTATATTTAGTCTGAATCTCCCCTCTTTGAGTTTAAAGCCATCCCCCATTGTCCTGTCACAGCAGGCCTTGCTAAAAAGGTCGCCCCCATCCCTCCCACAGCCCCCCTTTAAGCACTGGGAGGCCACAATAAGGTCTCCCCGCAGCCTTCTCTCCCCCAGGCTGCACAACCCCAGCTCTCCCAGCCCGGCCTCGCAGCAGAGGGGCTCCAGCCCCCGGAGCATTTCTGTGCCCCCTCTGGCCCCGCTCCAGCAGCCCCGTGTCTGTCCCGTGCCGAGGAGCCCCGAGCTGGAGGCGGCGCTGCAGGGGGGTCTCACAGAGCGGGGCAGGGGGGCAGCACCCCCTCCCTCGCCCTGCTGCCCGCGCTGCTGGGGATGCAGCCCCGGGCGCGGCTGGGGGTCTGGGCTGCGAGCGCACGCTGCTGGGTCACGTCCAGCTTCCCGTCCCCCAGCACCCCCGAGCCCTTCTCGGCAGGGCTGCTCTCCATCCCCCCATCCCCCCATCCCCCAGCCTGTGCTGGTACCGGGGGCGGCCCCGACCCGCGTGCAGGACCTTGCTCTTGGCCTTGTTGGACCCCATGAGGTTCACATGGGCCTGCATCTCCAGCTTGTCCACGTCATTCTAGACGGCACCCCACCCCTCAGGCATTCCAACACCACCACTCATCTTTGTGTCATCAAAATATAAGGTATTTGAGTGCAAATAGTGAAATAGGAGATAAATCTGCGATCAATACACTTGAAACTATTACATGGCTCTACCACAGATTTGTCTTTACTTAATCTCATTTGGGTCTACCTTTCCACGGAAGTTTTAGTTTATAGGCAGCTGAGGGCCATTCATGCGGAGTAAGCTGTCCATAACAGAGAAATTTTGGAGTTGAAGCTCTGCCAGGTAACATAAATAGATTAGAACATACATTGACAGGTCAGGAGCAGTTAAGAATAAAAGATCAAAGAAACCATGAGAAACAAAAATAGCGAGAGATCTCTAGAAGAGATATCATATTATTAAATTAATTACCAGTGCAAGTGGCACATGTGTAGACAGGACCATGTGCTAAAGAGACTGGACAGCCAGGTCGGATGTTGAACGTTCCTGCTCCTTTGTTTCTTCCTTTCTCCACTTCATTAATCCCCACATCAAAGAAGGGCTGTTTATGGCCACACATTTCACTGGAGTTTTATCTAGTTAATGGGGATTCTGCAAATTAGTCTGGGATGCTGCAGCATAATTCAGTGGATTATGCTTTCAAATAAAATTTCCAGACATATCCCTCTATTCTCTTATTTTCACCCCATTATCTCAGTTGACTATCTTACAGTGGTTGTGATTACAGATTTAAAATTAACACCATTTGCCACACTGCAGTGTCTGAAATACCGAGCTCATTTTTTTTCTGGTAAGATAGATACATCAGGATAAATATTTTAATGACAAAGCCAGTATATTTTTTCTCCGTGATTACTGTTAAAACCCTCAAATATTTGTAGACTTTTATTGCATCGCCTCATTGTCAACACTCAGAACTTAACCTTTTTCCAGTGAATCAGCTGCCCCACTCTTTTAATGTATTTTTGTTTCTAAATTCTATTCCAAGGTCACTTTTCACAGGAAATAAAAATGTGACCTTAACAGGCTGATGTATGGCCTGAAAATGATGGAGCAATTTGAGGGATTCAGTAATAGCAAATTACCAGGACTGAATGATCTCTCTCCAGAAATCTGAAGCTAGAAAATTATTAAGTACAGTATGTATCGATGGGAATATACATTGTCTTTTTAAGACAGTAATAATAATAATAATACATAACACTCCCCACCGCCCTTCTTAGTGATTAAAAGGCACTAATGCCACTAACTTCAGGGTTCTGGGTTTCTTTTAAAAACTGGTGTGAAAACCCAGACCCATTTTTATGCTGGGAAAACTGTTGAGTTCTTCTAAAGAAGATGATAATGCAGGGTTTGGAGAAGAAAAACCTGGAAGGACTCAGACAATGCCTGTTCTGCAACAAGGAGCTGAATCAGGGCAAAAGAGGTAAAAGTGAAGAAGGAATAACCTCCCCCTGGACTTTCCAAAATCTTATGATAAGGATAATCTAAAGAGAGTGTTTAAGGAACTACTGCTGTGTAGGAAGGAATGGACTCCTACCTTGTATTAAATTGGGTATTATTTTATTATTTGTAGTGCATCGATCCTCTCCCCTGAGCATGAAGGTGAATTAAAATTGTACTAGCAAATGGTAGGATGGATGACCACTTCTGCCATGTTACTCTGGATGTGTCCATACCGCTGACTGAGAAGGGGAAGGTAAGAGCTAGCTATTGCCAATAAGTTGCTTCGAGGGGCTGTAAAACTAATTTGGCCAGTGGAAAGCTGTTGGGGCAATCGAGATGGCTGTTGAGCTCTGACTGTCTCTGCCAGCTCCTTGCAGGGTCCCACACTACACAGCAACATGTCTGTCTGTCCATGCTCAAGCTGGGGCTGTGTCTGCTCCTGAAACTGAGCTCAGCTTTCCTGATTTGTCCTGTGGCAGCAGACTATAGAGCCTACAAGGATGTCAGTAGTGCCAGTGGAGGCCCATGCAAGATCTGCTTGTGAGGAGCATTAAGATAGCTTGTGTTCAGGCAATCCCATATTTAAAAGAATAGCAATAACTCAACCAGCAATTAAATAAGCATTTTTGGTGCTCTAAACCTGTAAATAATACAGGCATCAGTGTCATATTGTCATACTAACCTTGACTTGTTGGGTGTAGGGCACAACCAGGCTCATTCACCTCACTTTGGGAAGGACACCTTTGTCACTCGGGTGACAGAACTTGGATGTAGGTTTTATTTAGTGTATTGGATTTCAAAGCCTATTGTTAGACCTCAGTCTGAGGCCGACTCACCTTGGATTCACCCAAAGCCTGTAAAAGAGAAGACTAGTTGAGTCAAGGTAGGTGAACAACTAAAGGCATCTCCTCTGCTCTATGCAGACCCACAGACCAAAAATAGATGGGCATATGTATGGACAGAAATAAAGATTAATTCCTCTACCTGTCTTGAAATCAAACTGGAATCCAGCACCATTCAGTCAAATATTTTGACTGGATTTTTAAAAAGGCTTGAATTAATTCTTTATTCACTGTGGATGCTCATAGAAACAGATAAATATATGACTATTTAAGCCTAATGCTCTTTTCCAGCTTCGAAATTATACAACCGAGAACAAAGTCTGCCTATCTAAAAGTAATCAAACCTAATGCTTCATGCTGTATGGTAACCTTTTTGCCTGAAGAGGTCAGGAAGGAAATATTTTCCTATGCTAATGGATAACCTCAGTTTTATTTTTCAGCAGTTGACATGTTCTTGCTCGTTAGTGCTGGAGACACCATGTAGCACTGCCTAATTCTTTGTGGCAGAGGTGTTATTACTCCAGTTAGGAGAAAATGTTTAACACCCTGGAAAAGAGTGAGTAGTTGTTCCCTTTGCTTCTTAGGGTACCACTGAATCAATCCTCTGCGGTCCTCCGACTTCCAAGGTCTGCTTCCTTACACTTTCAGTCAATCAAATGTAATTTTAAAGGTATCCTGTAATTCTCTACACCCGGGTTTTACCTATTAAACCACAAGCAAGCACAGAAGTGATGCAGGGCACTGGGTAACGGCGGCCGTCCCGCGCACATGGGTACAAAACTCGTCAAGTACACCTCTGCCTAATGAGAAGGCACAGGTGTTCTGACAAGCAAGAACAACAAATTAAAAAAAGAAGTCGCTATCCTGTCAAATACTGTGTGCATATCAAGGATCCGGAATATAAAGCAGACTTAACAGCAATTACATTTTGAGTAGATTTCGCTTGAATGTAACACCTTCTCCCTCTAAGGTTTTGAGTGTGGTATCTTAAAGAAGATCACGTAAATTACTCATTCTGGGAACAAAGGCTCTTTTTTGAAAGCTGTCAGCTTGCTGACAGTTATGATGAGCATTTACTTCAGGCTTGTAAAACATATTAATCAAACTTGTTCCTATAGCTTCAGTCCAAGGAGGGTTACTCTTTCTTTTACAGAAATGTTTTACATAAGTGAAGAGCTCTGAATACGTATACACCTTGAATGCAAACCACCATCTATGCCATTCATTTATTCGTAATGAATAAATACTACTCCTCACCAGGCTTAAGGAAGATTGAAACAGTGTATGGAAATCTGTTTATTACAAGACTATTTGCCAAAGACCTATGCACCATTCATTGAACCTTGAAAAACATTTGAAAATATGGGTTGCATTTGCAAACTTCAATGTATGACATGGAGAGCTGGCAAGCTGCCTGGTTTCTACTTAAAGGATTGTCATTCTGGGAAAAATAAATTTCTCTAACTAGACAAAAGTCAATGTTTTCATGTTTTACTGCAATCAAACTGATATGGCTGACAATTTAATGTCTCAACACTTAAAATATCTGTGGATAATCAGTTACCTCAATCAATCATAACTACAAGATTTCTCTATTTTCAAAGCCTGTATACATATGACTGAGATATTTAACAGTTGAGAGAAACCTCCCCATCCTTAATCCTTCATGATTTCTCTTGAGCTGTGCAGTTCTTTGGGTTTTTTTTTTCCCCCAAATGCATGATTTTATAAGTGCTGGGGAAAAAAACCCCCAACCTTACACTATAATCAGATTTTGAAACGTTCGTGTTAATGTCCTGTTTTATTTAATTTTATGTATATTTCATAGTCTGTTTGCCTGTCAAAAAGATGTGGAAATGTGCTGGCATTCCAGCTGAAGACATCATTATGAGTGAGAAAGTGCTCAAGGCTTTTTCAAAGTGGGTGCTGAAACATACATTTCTCTTCTTTGACTCCAGGGGATGCTAACAGCTGCCCCAGCAGACAGGTATTGCGAGGTCAAAGGCTAGCAGAGCTGTGTACCTTCAGGATTTGACTGCCAGCAAAGTAGATGGGTAGTTTCTCAAAACTAATAATAAAAATAGCAACAGTGATGAGAAGAAGAAGGAACTGACAACAAAAATGAAAAGGAACCTGCAAGAAGTGAATTCTGGGTAGTGCAACACTTGGCAGAGCTGATTTTAATATCTGACAGGTTGAGTTCACTAATCTTTGCTATTCATATTGACATGAAACTTCATACAGTTTTAGAGATTTGTATCTATTAAGACATGCAGCAGTGTTCCTACAACACGGGAACAAGTTTGCTAGTGCCTGCCGTTCTTCTTCCTCCGTGATAAAAATTGATATGAACTGTTTTAAACGCCTAACAGATAATTACTCTCAACACTCAATAAGGAAAGCTACATCTTTAGGCCCTCCTTTATCTTTAAAAAATAATAAAAAAGAAACCAAGCCCAAAACCCACCAACGAGACAAAACAACATTCTTCCCCCCATTTTCCCCCCTCTCTTTTGTTTCTTTGATTACTTGGAGCCTTGTAATCAAACTAAGCTTAGTTTCGGGACCCTTGGGGCAGTATCTCTCAGTTCCTTGTCAGGCTGCGTTGCAAAACAATCAATCTTGCTCTTGCGCTGGCTTGGTGGAAGTGCCACGACACCAGGAATGCAATGCTTTGCTCTTGCTGTGAAGCTTCGATGACAAAAGTTTTTATCAGAAGCTGACTGTATTTAGGGTTATGAATATGCAATGACTCTCATTAGTATTGAAGCACAGGAGCACGGGCTGACATCCCCCGCCACTTTTAGCTGCTGCAGAGTCGTCTAATGAATTGTCTTGCTCTTTCACTCGCACAGGCTTTGCTGTTACTGCTCCCTGTTCCAAGGGGAGCTGCCCAGTTCGAGAATACTATTGATGGCAGAAATTAATTGCCAAGAGCCGCTCTTGATTTTGTTAAACAGTGTTGAGACAGTGTTTAAATTGTCAAAACAGAAAACCATTAAACTCTACAGGAGACAAAATCATCGCGAGTGAGAAGACCCGCGTGTCCGTACGTGTAGCCATGCACAAGCATACAGGTGTGGCACAGGTATGCGTACAGTCCTCTAGTCGTACCTATACATACACACATATGCTTGTGTTTCAGTGATGGCTCTCGGAAACCTGACATCCTGCTGATTTATCTGTTATTCTTCCAGCTAGACCAAATGGGGATAACGGAGAGTTCTCCAGATGAGCGGGACTCCGATACGTTGCTATTTGATCAACCCTTTAATACTCTTTCTTTTCCCTTTGGGACCCTGCCAAATATTTTTCAGCTCACACATCTGCAATCTTTATGAATAAGTTACTGATAAGGATGTTTCCAACAAATGATTAAGATATCTGGCTTGATTTGTCGTATTTGAGGAGATGTGTAAGCTTTCAGAAACAAGTGGAAATGACCCTTTTTTTCCCAATTGGTTAAATTAAGTATTTTTTTTCCCTATTCATCTGAAATTTCTTCTGACATAAAAGGAGCTTTTGTGGCTCTCTGCAGATTGTGAAGGATAGAGTGAATTGAAACGGATAATATATTCCAAGAAGCATAAGTAACATTCTGAAAGGTGTGTGCGTACTGCAAATAATAAAGGATAGGAGGTTCTCCCAAGAAGATGTCAGCCTGGTACAGCTTTTTGTCCATTTCATCAGCAATGGAAATGGTCCCAGTGCAAGGAAGGAGGATCTGTTTAATTTTTACTGTGATTTTTGGCACCGTTGCTCTAACGTGAGCTTGGCTTACCTCTTGACCCAACCCCAGGAGTGTCTGTTCTCATCAGCTGGAGGAAAAATAAACATAAAGAACATCTACATGTTGGGAGTCTCAAATACAAGAGCAGTTTAAAATAAATGCAGTTCTGACAAAAGTGGCTCAAGTATCATACATCAAACACTTGTTACCTCTCTTGGCCTTAGTGATTGCACGTGACGAAGAAAGAGTGAGTGATAAAATCTGAAGAAAGATGAAACCAATCTGGGCCTTTTTAAAGATCATCAATCATTCTGCACAGCCATGATATTATTAGTTCCAGTAAGCCTTGTTCTCCCATTTTATGGACATCATAAACCCCCCACCCCTAGACCAATTCTACCATGGGAAATCATTTTTATGGGCAGCATCTTAGTGTGGGCCAATCAGATCTAATCACATAACAAGCTACTGAATTATTCAACGTTTTCCCTAATTTTGCATTCTTCCTGCACTTTGCTGTCACTGCAGGGTTTTAAAAGTATGTGTTTTTACAATATTTATTAAGATAACCATACGCAGGAATTTTGCTTTCACTGTGTCTTTCAATAATCATTTGTTGCCCTGGATTGTTGCAGCATATACATTACTATATAGAGAATATTTTTTCTAAAAGGAATAGCAATCCACAATATGGCACTCTGCTTTAAACTCTTTCAGCTTTTAAAATACTGAACCTAAGGACAACAATAGTGAAACTATTGTGTTCAAACATAAAATATTCAGATTTACTGAGCAAACTGTAACCAGCATGTCTCTTAGCTGTTGCTATGAATACAGGGCTCACATTGTATATGAAAATATTTCAGTTTTAATTGCAAATCTGTGCAGAGATGATTTGGGGTCTGTAATTAGCACATAAATTCCAGACTTTGTGACTGCTGTGAAAACACACATTATTTATGGAACGATTATCTAAATATAATTCAGTGTTTTTTGCTTTCAACAACTACTGTAAAAGTCTGATTTAATAAAATGTGAAAAATTTCCCGTCTCTTGCACTTCTGTTTACATTATGAAGCATTCATTCCTCTGCACTGCCATTTCCCACTCGACCTGCAGTGGACTTTGCTTTCAGTGGCTCCATACTTCACTCACACCTCGGGGAGGTTTCTTCACAACCATAAAGTGCCAGGCACTTAATTTGTTTAAAATGAAAGCTTGGATTATGCAAATAGCTCTGAACTGCACGAACAGAGTGAGTTTATGTGACCTCCATCCCTGTGCTGTTCATCCAGGCTGGAAGAGGGAATAGATAGGAGCCCTGTCTGAGCTGGTTTTAAGCTACCGTATGCAGATTTCCAGTTATCTGGACAGGGTTACTGGAAGGACAAAGTGGTCTCTTGTTCCCACCCACTTATTGTAAACTGCAGGCTCAGCCACTTCTGGATCCCATCAATGTAGGCTACAACCTGCACATTTTTCTTCTTCCTTACCAGTGATCCCATGCGCTTTCAAGGCTGGTTACACGCACAGCCTGTTCTACAGCAATAATTGTTGAGACCCTTTTCCGTTCTAGAGTTTAAAAGCGTATTTTCAGGTTATATGGAACTGAGCGTTTCCTTTGCCAGTTTTGTTCTTGTCCCTAGGTTAAGGGCTGAAGCTGCCAGTGAAGGGGCCGGGCATCAGGTATGCACAAATACTGCGATGGCAAGTTGAATAATAAAACAGAGCTTGCAGTAAAAACAACAGCAAAAATCCCTAAGACGGACTTAGTTTACATCAGAATGCCACACACCTGAAACATCCTCCCTTCTTCCTTTTTCCCCATCCTCTTGGGTTGCTCCGTATAAAGTTTTGCTCTCTTTGCCATTCTCCCTCTGCATCTCAGCTGCAAGACACCCACCACCTTGCTGTCTCGGGCTGCTCCAGCACCTCTGTGCGATGGCAACCCCGACAGCCACCCCAATAATAAGAATTGCAATAATTACCAGCGGAGTCACCTCGCCTCTCCCAGGGCTGCCTCCCCGTGCACCAAAAGCTGTGCCTGCAGGAGCACCCCCCAGCCCACACCACGAGAAGAAGGCAGGTGGGCTGGACACCGTCTCAGTGCCAGAAATGTGCAATTTTCTTGCACGAGGTGACCAGGATTTACCCAGGCCTGGGAGAGACACCTCTCCTTACATCTGCCTGGTTGCCAGCGATGGGGCCAGGCAGGGTCTGTGCCCGGCGTACCTTGCAGCCTGGCCCCTGGGTGTGAATTTTGATTTGAACGGCGATATCAGTGTCATGGCACGAATGCTTCGGAAAGGGAGCTACGAAGACTAATTGAGAGATTCAGCATGAAGCCACTGAAAGCTGTAATTTAAAGTTCCAGTACCGCTATTACCATTAAAATTTAAAGTGACAGAGGCCCAATTATAAACGGTTATTTTCTTAAATAAAATTGCGTTTTTTATCCTCTGTGAAGCACTCATTTCTGCCCACCCATCGCTGTCACCAGGGCCTGTCTTTGTGGCTCCTGGTGTCAGCGAGGCGCCGAGCATCCCACCCCTGACGAGGAGCAGATCAGCAGGGCAGTGAGGCCGGGAGCCTTGCAGGGGATGGCAGAGCAGGCTGCCTTGCAGGGGGGTCTACGAGGGGTCCAGCCTACTCTCCTGGCAAAATGAGGCACAGATTTGGTATCTGAAGGAGACCCAAGCCCTGCCCTTGTAAACTGGAAATGGCATCCAGGGGTGGTGGAGTCACCGAGTACGATTTTAGTAAAGAAAAAAGGATGGGTGAGACTGGAGATCTCTGACAGACTATCATTATCACTGCTTCCTTCATAATTTTAATTTAAAAAATTTCTGGTTGTTTACATGACAAACTTTAACATGCAGTACAATCTATTAGGCTGTCTACTCAAATAATACAAAAAATTTTCCTGGGTATTTGCTTGGCTGGTGCTACAACTAGTTTCACTTCAGATGAATAAGTGATACTGTCTTTAAAACATCAGTGGGACAGATGGCAGGAAAGCTACAGGACCCAGGTGCTTGGTCTCACAATATTGTTGTATTTTTCTTCATGTCTGGCATGAGGAGATGCCACGAGGTCCTGAACTTTCATCTGAGAAGGAAAGTATTGCTTTCTGGGAACACATAAAGTTTTAATGCAAAATCTTTTTGAAAAGTGGTGGAGTTCTGCTGCCTTTCTCATAAGGACTTCTAAAAGTGAGGAAGGCATTTGGCTTACAGGTAGCAGAAAAGTAGTCTAGGAATTTAGGGAAGCACCAGCCATGCCATCTGATGTATGTCTGTACAAGATTCAGATCAGACTGATTTTTTTCTATGTTATTATCAATATAAATGCATTTTAATTGCAGATGCAGAACACTAAATCCAGTGTTTTCAGACGAGGTTAGCGACACGCAAATAACCTGGGCAGTCACTAATAAGTGTCCGGTTAGAAAGGAAAGCAGAGCACTTTTTGCAAACCTGACAGATTAAACTATTTCTTCTTACAAGTGATACCAACATATTAGGCTATTTTCCTAACTGCCTGCCAAGCAGCTGCACACAAGACCATGACATGCCATTACCAACTTTCTTGATGCTGCTGAGCAGAAGAATATGAGATGTTTTCCACATGTTGATCATCATCAACCTGAACAGTTTTCTTTTTAAATCCCCACATTTAACCAAAACTGAAGCGATCAGAAGAAGGTGTCTGAGAAATCCCTCAGACCACACTAGAAAGCATTCACCGGGAGGGGTGTGATGTAGAAGCAGAAGGACGTTCTCTTTGAAGGCACCTCTGGGGAGGCAGAAAATGATTGCAAGAGCCGAAGATGGCAAGACACCCCCCAACTCACAAAATAAGCTCTGTTTGATAGTCAGGAGTATCCGCGTTACAGAAGAAAGCTACAGAACAGAGCAGGGAGACTGTCTGGTGATGTGGTGGATCTTCATAGTCCCCATAGCAGAAATTAAGGCCATCAGTGGAACAGATTTTTAATTATGGTCTGTCAGCTGTTGTCAGCGGTTAACTTTCTGCAATACCAGCAAACTGAGAAGTTCATCTGCTACTTTAAATATTTGAAATGGGACACCCTGTAGCAGCCTGAGGCCAGCACCCCTCTGTGTTAGGTGCCCTACAAAGACAGGACCAAACCAGCTGTTCTCTCTGTCCAAGAGGTTACAACACAGGGACTTCACTGGAGAACCTTTATCATCCTGTTAAGGTCATGCTGGCAGTGATGCTGAACTTTAGAGGTAAAAATTCATCCCTTATGTCACTCCAGTGGCATCCACACACTCATATCATCACGTATTTGGTTCTGAGTTTGACCTGGCCGGGGCTGGTCCTGCACGCGAAGTAAAGCGCCATTGTGTAGCATCACCAGAGCAGCTCCTCCAGGCACCATCCTCGCAGCTGGCTGAATACTGGGTCCAAGTGACCTCCGTGATTCAGCCAGGGCTTTCCTGCAAAGACCGGTAAAGACCAGTCCCAAAGAAGGCTAATTAGTGTTGGCCTAGCAAATGCTGGTGAATCATTCAAAGAGGGACACATGCTCTGTGCAGATGGACAAAGCTGTGATCTGCTGCCAGAATGAAAAAAAAAAGATAAATTTTATGTTATGCACTGTAGACACTGCTTACCTCTTAATTTTTAATAGTAATGTTCCCTTTTAAGTACCAGGAGCAATATGAGTTTAATGTGAGCTTGGAGGACCACGCCACACAAACATAATTGACTCACAGCCATCACTTGCTAGATATTTTTTCCTTTTCCTAGGTCTTAAGAAGTTCTTAATGGAAACAGAACATGCTGGAGAGCCAGCGTTTGACACAGAGCTTACAACCTAGTAGTCAATATTGAAATTGGATTTGAATTACTGTGTAAGTAATTGCTGATAAGAAAACTGGAGTAAAAGGGCTGTGGAAAGGCATAAAGCACCTGCAGGTCACAGGCAAAGGAAAGCAGAAATAAAAATGTCTACAGAGGTCAAAGGTTTAAATTTTTAATTGTTATTGTATCAGGGAATGTAGGCGACTTTTATGTGTGTGGCTTTCCTTTGTAAAATTAGAGTTTGTCTTACATGGAAGTTTGGTATCTTTCCACTAACCAGTGTCACAACTGAAAAGCCAAACAGACGAACAATATTTACACTGAACCTTTGAACTGTTGGCCTGATACTATCACTCTTTTTAATCACAAAGTAGCTCAGTGTTTAACTAACCTTACTTTCATCTTCTCTGCCTCTGCTTGTGCTATGCTACCCCATCTGCAATAAACAAGGAGGAAAGCTGTAACATCCTGAGCAGTGACTATAACCTGTCCTCCCCTTAATGACAGGTTTATGCAGTTCGTCAAAACCCATCATCTGAACAGATAAGATTGAATTCAGTGACTGCTGAATTGGACGTACTCTGAGCAGTGAGGTGTCTGTGCTTATTACGGGCTTCCTCACAGGAGAAGTTTTGGTGTCTTCCTGGAATGCAGCTTTACTGTCACCTGCGATGTTTTATGGAAGATGAAACTGTAAAAACGAGTGAGAAACAGTATTTTTTCTATTCACCAGACAAAACCTTATAATACTACATTGACTGGGGAAAAAAAAAATCACTACTTAAAAAAACCAGGGGCCACTCCCAGTTTTAGAGGGCAGATTAGGGAAGATGAAGTCATCACATCCTCACCCAGGACTACTAACAATGCTGTGTATTGCACACAAAGCTCCTGACCAGGCTGACATTTCTGTTAAAAGGTTCAGTAGTGATATGCCAGTTGGGATGTAACCTGAAGTTTCCAGTTAGGTTTCAGAGTAAACAACGTGCTGGGCAGAACCAGAGATCCTTCAGTCTCTAAGAGCTTTTTGTTTCTCTTTCTTATAAAAGTTTTTAGCAAAAAAAAAAAAAAAACAAGCCAGAAAAATAGGGTTTTTTACATGCTTTTGCAGAGAAGGATAGCTTCATAGTTGTTTCTTAATCCTGCAAACATATCAAACTAAATGCATATAAGCAGTATAACTCCGTGACTTTTGAGTACTACTCCTTACCCCCTAACGGCATGAAACAGAGAAAGAGGGAATCGATGTAGTTGCAGTCTGGACCTCTGGTTCTAGTTCCAGGTTTAGCAACCTTATTCTTGATAATGACATTTATTTTTTTTTCCTGCATTTCAGTGTGTTCACCTGAAAACAAGCATACTGATACTTTTCCATTGCATATTGAGTCTAGGGCCTTGAATCATGCAAGCAAAGTGTTTTGAGATCCTTGTTGGAGAAGAGGTATAGAAAAGGAATGCTGTAACTGGAGATTAGCTGGCAAGTAACACCAGTTTACAGTGCCACCAGCTTAGGGTGATGCTACCACCTCACAGTATACCCTTTCCCCCTTTCCATTAACAGACTTCAGGTCAAACCTTATAAAGATATTATTTGCACAGATGGGGAGGTGAGCACAGTGCTCAGAACTGTCTCTGAGACAAAAGAAAATGTTTTCTTGTGGAGAAAGCTCATTAACAGTCTCAGCAATGATGGAATCAGCACTTGGGGTAACTCCAAAACCACCTACTCAAACTGGCGAGGAAGAGAGTTAGAGACAGATCCTGGTGGCAGGATTAATATTTCCCCTGGCTTGGCTCTTGTGATTTATGTTCACGGCTATTGAAAGCAAAAAAAAGAAAGGTTTCAAAGCTGTGTTTGTATTCCCCAGCAGAGCTATTTGTGATTTCCATTCTGTAGGAGATTTTCGTTTCTCTTTTATCCATTACCAGGCAGACAAAACCAAAGACAAGAATCTACTAATTCTTATTTACCTCCATTGATATCACCACCAGATATAAATTTGGGAAAGCTGCTTGCAGCATTTGGTTCAATTAATATGCTGGTGTTGTCCCTGGACTGGAGAATGCGTGTAACTATGTATGTTTGCTGCTCACCGTCCCTTCAGCGGAGGAACTGGAGCAGAGAAGGGAAGGAAATGAAGTTTTTAACCTGATCATCTGCTTTCCTCTATCTGTGCAGTGCCTCTTCTGCCAGATAAATAGAAAACAAGGATGCGTGCCAGTTTACACCTTCATGAACAATAAAATGCTTGTATGTATGAGATAAGCAAGAGGACAGTGCTCTGAGGTTTTGAGATTTTGCTTTGTTTATGCTTCTCCTTGGTCCTACTCCTCCCTTAGTTCTTTAATTTGTATAAGCACGTAACACACAGAGGAGATTCAAGCAGGAGAGGGAACCAGCTAGCCTCCCAGTGCATAGGGTGTTCATGGGGAAGAGAATGAAGGAGCCATCATTAGGAGACCTTTTGCTTAACCACGTCTGTGTTGCAAGTTCCCTGTTAGGTACACTGACGACAACATTGTCAGGAGCAAAAGGAGCTTACAAGAATCGACTCCAGTTTGGCCCTAGCTCCTGAGAATTAACCATATGTTTAAGACTCTCTTTGGTCAGGGAAGTCCTCACTTACAGCTCTTTGAGAAAGGACGTAAGACACCCATTTAAATATAAGGATATGTTGCTCCTGATAAACAGACTTTGCATTTTGTAGATTTAATTCGCATCAATAGTGAAAAAGAAGTGCATGTTGCTGTATGACTTTAATGTTAGCCCCGATACCATTCCCTCCACTTCCCCAGGTATAAAAGGTAGTTTAGACTGCTTTTGTAAACATAGGGTTGGGTGGTATCTGCACTGATATTTTGATGAAGCTGCTTTAATGATCCTGAATTACATATGCTACAGTGCCCGGCTACCTGCCCCGCTGGGGCACCGCTCCTGATGCCAGCCCTACTCATGTATGGGTCTCACTGGAGGCAGTGGGAAGCACCCCAGGGTCTCTGAACAGAGGTTCTCATGCACTGTGGTTAAGGAGTCTGGGGTATTCTGACCTGAACTCTCAGCACAGACCTAGCCATAACGCTTCGTAGGATCAGACCCTTGATTTAAAGCAACAGTGGAAACCTTGAGGTAGGTTAAATTGTCAGATACAGTGAAACGATGACAGATCTGTCCATGGATGTCCGGCCGAAGGCATGGATGTTCCTCAGTGACACCTAGGACTGTAATCATACACAGCAAGATGGACACATAATGGGGGGAAGAAAAGAAAAACGCTCCATCCCTCACTCTCTCAACCCACCACCCTGCATAACCTCTTGTAGCTTGAAGCAAGGCAAGAAAGTCGGCATTTCGCACCCTCCAACAGCTTTGACATGACAGGTATGGTATTTTCTTACCCACAGAATTGCCAAGGAAATCCGCCCTAGCAAAAGTGCAAAAGTTTTCAGTGTAAGGAGGTGGGGTGCAAAAACTGGCTTGTAGGCAAAGGTTGAAATGACTCAATCTGAAACAAAATGTAAAGCAATTACTGCTAGGAAAAAAAAGATCATGCTGACATTTAAAGGCTGCAG
Source organism: Phalacrocorax aristotelis (assembly GCF_949628215.1). Lineage (NCBI taxonomy): Eukaryota > Metazoa > Chordata > Aves > Suliformes > Phalacrocoracidae > Phalacrocorax > Phalacrocorax aristotelis. The sequence goes on from NC_134311.1 coordinate 2,462,965, forward strand.
TGATAGTATCTGTCCCTCCCCAGGCTGACATAAGCAGCCTTGATTTGATCCCCAAATGTTTTTGGGCTTTTTTTTTTTTTAATATTTAGGATATCCTTTATTTGGAGGTGGGGGGCAGCGGGATGGATTGCCTTAACTTCAGTTGTTGATGCAGAGGAATAATTGCCACCCCAGAAAGGTAATTACATATGCCATTGTTTATACACATAATAGGCCTGGAAAAGCATGTTCTGCAGATAGAAAAAAAAGAAAATCCTGCTTTCACATCAGGGCGGAACACTATGTAAAGTGACAGATTGCCACAAATAGCATTCAAACCCTTGCACATTAGCAGTTGATTTTTCTTCTGGGGAAGAGGGGGGAGGGATGAAGGCTATGGAATAGGGTGGAGAGAAAAAAAGAAGACAATTTTGTTCAACAGCCATAGTAACATATCCGGTGGTTTCTACTCTCCTGATTGCTGCTAAATGAACCTGAATGTTGAGAAGTTGTTTTTAAAGTCACTTCCTCAAAAGGGTGTTTTCTGTTGTTGCCATCTTGTGCAAATATCACTTCTCCTAAAGTGGCCTTAATTTGAATTGCTTTGAAAGAAGACCAAATAATCTGGTAGAATACGGTATGGCACAATGCATCTCCGCTTTGTGCCTTTAGTACCACGTAGAAAGTGAATTTACGTCAAAAAAGGACAGCTAAAGTCTCTTTTTCCCCCTCCCATCGTAATATATCTAACAACAAAGGAATAAAACAAACAGTGTGCTGTGATGTCAAACCCATTTTTTAAAAAAAAAACACCAAAATATGTATTTCTTCAAAATACTGAAAGTATCAGGGCTGAACAAAGGAAAAAAATACATATGTATTTCGATATTGAACCGAGCATTGTTAGATGCCGAAGCAATTCATAGCAGGGCTATTCTCTGCTGCAGTGTCCAGCAAATTGCATGACCTGCTTGTTAGGCTTGACAACAGTGTTTTACCTAACAAAGGCCTCAACAGCTCAGAGCAGCAGAGGAATGTCAAAATGAGCACATTTCACACACAGATGTGTGACCATAATAGTCTATAAGAAGATGCATGGGGTGGAGGGAAGGGGCTGGGGGCTGGGAAGGCTAACAGTTAGCAGTAGGGACATGGCCCTACTGACCACATTTAATCAACCCTTCTGTAAACAATTCAACATTTTCATTGTTCTCTAAAAACTAATAAAGAGAAACAAGCACTTTTCATTCATCTTGAAGTAATTTTCTGTCAGGTTTGAGCCCCTTGTGGCCTACAGCTTGTGCATTGCTAGCTGTGTGATACAACAACTATTTCAATTTATTTTACAAACTCTGGCCATTCACATGTCAGTTAGTGTTCACCAAGCCGGCATCTGAAATTGTGCAGTTAACGAGTTTTACAACATTTCTATCAAGAGAAACTGTTTAGCATAACTGACTCTTAAGGAGTTATTATACCTCTAAAAATCCATTTTAAGGGGCATTATTTAAATAAAATAGAAAAACGGTTCACTGCCTTTTAAAGGGGCTACAAAAAAAGTCCATCAGATCCAGTGCAGTAATCCTCAGCTTAAAGCACTCTTGAGAGCACTTCTGGGAATTATCAGCATAATGAAATGTTTTGTGAAATGTCCAGATAGATTCCTCTACTCAACAATTTTACTGCACCATATTTATTTTCCTCCTAGTTTTTAAAGAAGTGAATTACTTTTTTGAGGGGATGACTCTACATTGTGCAGATTAACTGAACACATTATTGCCAAGGCTGTAGGATAAGTGAGGGGTTCAGTCTGTGTGCAGTCTATATACATTTGCAGGGGGGGAAAAAAAAAGTCAAGCCCTTTATGCTATACTCAGCTCCAAAAGGGTTAAACCACAATGAGGCTTATGCAGATTTGCATTTCTCTTGTACTGCATTTTTCCCATACTCTTAAACAACTTTGTTACACAATGGCACCTGTAAAATTCTTTATTGAAAACAATTCTTAAGTTAATTAAGCAAACAAAAAAAGCTTATAAAACTGAAATTTGATTTAAAGTGCTCTGAAAAGGAGACGTTTCTGAATTTTAACTTAAAGAGTAGGTATCTGTCTATTAACCACGGTGACCAATGATCCAAAACCGCTAATACCAAGAGTCCATAATGGTAGAAAATGCTGCAGCATAGGATTGAGTCAAACTCAGCTTATTAAACCACCTAATGGAGTCAACCCCACATCTGCCATATAAGTTAGTAAGTGTTTCCACCTAAAATGACCACTGGTAAGAGAAATATTAGTACAATTACAGGTACAGTAGTTACAACATCCAGATGTACATAAACAATGTGCACAGATATAGTGAGAACATGTATGCGATGGCCTATCTGGCGTTATTTGTTCAATATCGCTTCTATCTAGTTCCACTAAAAGCCTCAGGATTAAGTCCAAGAAAAAAAAAATAAATTCCAAGGTCTTGCGAGTGTTTTGCACTGATTCTAAGACGGAGTGCCTAATGTTGTCACCCCTGGAGATCGGTGGGTAGATGTTCAGTAACTTTGATCCACAAGACACCCGGAAAATAATTCGTGATCTTGGCACCTTCTCAGAGCAAAGGTATAACCTTTCCTGAAGGTAATGCCTATCCACAATCACTCTAGGAGTACTACAGCAACAGTGCCAGGGGAGCTGCCTCCCAGGGTCTACCAAGACAGAAAAGCATGCAGGATGGATTCCAGACTGGCCAATCTATCAGTGATCAACATTATTAAGTGAAAAAGTGGGCACTTTCCTAATAACTGGGCTACAACTCACTTTTGCAAGATGCTAAGCATTTTGGCACTGACTTTGTACATATTAAGTTTTAAACACACAGTCAGTGGTTACCCTGTGGCTAAAGCAGTGGTCTTGTTTATGGCTGAAAGTTTTACTGGAGTGGTGTCATGCTCCTTAGCACTCTGCTTCAAACCTTGGCATAGCAAAACACATAAAACAGGAGAAAAAGGAGAGGGTTTTAAAAATATATTGCTCAAATTTATGTTAGAATCAGTGGAAAACTTAACTACACTTAAATTATGTATGGGTGGTTGGACTACTGAAAGGTAGGGAAGGATGAGGGCTATGAGGTTTCTATATACTGAAGATTTTGGATGGTGAAATTTAAAGGCACCCACAGAGAAAAAGAATGTCCAACTCCAGAGAGCAAAACAAGGAGGGACAACACCAGAAGTGAATGCTCATTTTGTACAATATTGGTAAGAGAGCCAAAACAGTTGAAGAAACGAAGAGTGAGTTGAACTTAGTCCTGATAACACTTTCCAACCTTGGGCATGCAGGCTTAGTTGTTCCTAGCTTGTTGCATGGTCAACTAGTAGATGCTGTAGCGGGAGCAGGAAAGGTGTGCTGGAAGGAGGTAGAAATGGGTCATTAAGACCCATAAAGACAGGTCGTCCTGTGTTTATAGCATATGTCTCCTCCTCTTTTCAAACCCCATGTCTTTCTGCTTCTTGGCCTGAAGAGGGTTTTGATGGGAAACTCAGAGCTGTATCTACCACCACGGGAAGCGGCAGGAGCCCAGAAATGCAAATGAATGGATAATCACAAATTCAAAAGACCTCAGAGTGGCCTGCTTTGCTGTGTGCTGGGGAGATGCAAAAAGATGCAAACACCTAAGAGGAAGGCAAGGATAGGAAGCAGCTTGACTGCAGTCATGTATTTCAGCACAGCTAATTACAGTCATGTATTTTCCATGAGTTTAAGTACTATGGCAGCAGGATTTCTTTGTCCCCTCATTACTTATACATAAGTATTTGGCCAAAAGGGAGGTAAATATTTTTCAAGCATGCACAGAGGTGTCACTGATTTTCTGTTCCACAGTGGAAGGTCTTTTTCGTTTGGGGAAACATCTATGTAAAAGAGAAAATGAAAAGAGAGGGTGAGTTTTAGGTATGACAGATTTATTTGTGACAAATGAAAACTCAGTGACTGATTTTTCATGCAACCAAATCCGTGATGCTTGCTCCACTGCTTTTTTATTTGTTCACACAGGTTCTGCTTTTTGTGCAACAGTTTTTGTTCCATTTTTCTCTTTTCTGAAAGGACCGGTTTCCCCCCAGCAAGTAACATACACACCTAATTTACAGGAGACTGCAGTAGGGTGTGGAGGTAAATAAGCTTGGAAGGGGTCTGAGCTGGGGTGCGGACAAGCTCTAACTATGTCCCCCTGCAGCCCCATGCAGGGTGAAGTCCCTGCCAACAAGCCAGGGGTGGGAAGCACCTTGGCTAAGTGAGTCCTTAGCTCAGCGTTGCAGGGAATAAGCTGTTGCTGGTTCATTAATTATTCCACTGAAAACTAGCTTGGCTATCCTTCATCCCACACTGAAGTCTACAGTCTGGACATCTCAGACCTCTAAAATGTTATTTTAATGCTGTACCTTTATGCATAGCCAGTCTTTTGGTTCATATCCTCTCCGTTGCTGGGCTAGCTGTTTTCCATCCATATTCCCTGAAAAACATTTCCCTTATAAGTAGACAGGGAGCATGGCCAGTGGAAAGCTGCGTAAGTGCACGCTACCTCTCTGGGGGAATTTGTTGTCCCTGTTAAATGTTTTCCCCCTTACAGAAGGCTTGTGAATGCTTCACAGCACCAGGCCTGAACTAAAAGAATTATGTTAATGGCATTTGAAACTATTAAGGCACCATGATTTAGGTCCAGGTAGACAAACCTGTCTTCACATTACCATTTAAAAACATTCAAAATCACATAGAAATAAACCAAAAACTGAACAGCCATGACATTGAAGCTGACACTGAGTGGTGGAGAAGACATTTCTATTCACAGCCTCTGTCCCTAGATTGGAGACAATCTAAATGCCAAATTCCCTTGCGTTCAGCAGAGCTATGTAGCAGATTAATGAGATGTAAGTCCATATCAGTTTGGTACTACTAGTAATAATATCAGAAAGCTTTGTTCTGAGACATTTGTGATGATTGACAGGAAGAAACAAAACTTGAAGGAAAAAAAGGAAAAATATACATGAAAAGAAAAATTCAAAACTTTCACCTCATATTTTATATATTGTCAGGTGACTTAGGCTGACTTTCCTTTGCCTTTTGGAATATGATGACACAGCTATTTGCCACGAGTCTGAAACTCCAGTCACAGACTTTTAAAACAAAGTTTCTTTTGCTTGTAAAGTCGAGGCTGGTTGGTGTAATCATCTCTGTGAGAGCTGTAGATGCGTCCAGATTCTACCACTGCCACAGCTGCCTATAAAAATAATAGCATAACAGCAAGGATATCCCTTTTGTTGCTTTTTTTCTACCCCGGTTTCCAAGAAACAGAACTTTTTTGGTCATGGAAAGGCTGTCCTAATCCTAATAAGTTTTGAACTCGTTAGCTAATTGCAGCTGAATTGCTACAGGTATGGAACAGATTGTGAACCTAGAAGCAGAGCGAGAAACTGTTTGCACTTGTACCTCACCATGGTCAGGTACATCCAAACGATGCATGTGGCAGGTTCCCATAATGTGCCAATTGACTTATTAGTATCCAAGCCAGCTGCCAGAAGTTTTCCCATTTATTTACAGATCACTTCTGGATCACTGGTTTTGCCCATGGTCCCTTTACCTTCTCTTCCTCTTTCACCCAAGTCAAGCACCACTCACAGCAAATGGACTAGTTTCAACCTCATGCTATCAGTTGTCGTAAAAATGAAAGATTAGGCTTGAATTCGCTCAAAAACACTTCACTTACTACTTCACAGGCATGGAGGCATGGTTACTTTTAAAGGATGGTAGAAAAGCATATGTAAAAAACCATACTGTAACCAATTGCACCAACTGCAGACAGTAGAAATGATGTGTAAATGATTACCACTAACTAAAAAAAAATCCATGAACACAACCTACTGCAACAGACTACAAACCACTCTACAGAAGAGCAATAAAAAGCACAGTGCATCCTATCGTACAGAAGGAAGAGGTGAGTGAGCAGAAGAAAGAAGGGGAATCATCGGTGTCTACCTCATGAAACTGGAAGGTGACTGGGTATACTGGAACCTGGGAAAAGACCGACACCTCAATTGACACAAGAGGTGCAGATACCTTGCAAGAAACATCAGGGAAATTTATTCTGAGAGGCAATGGCACCTAGGGTGAATGCTCCTCTGCCTCTGCTTGTGGGTAATTTGACTGTGGGTTGGATGTCCATGGGGCAGCCCTGGAGTCAGGCCAGACCCACAAGTTCAGTCAGAAACCGAGTTGGCTGAGGAGCAAACCGGAGGCTTATAACTCATGTGATTTAATAGATTTCTGTCATCAAAGTGGTCTGGGACCTGTCCTGGTGTATGAGAAGCTTTTGACAGCAAGATGACAAGGAGACTGAGCCATGCATCCCTGGGGTAGACTGAAGCCTTGTCCTTCCTTTGTCATCTCGGCTGGCATCAGGACTGCTGAGATACATTTCCTCAGGGAGGAGAACACCCTGTTTGTTTGGGCACTGCCATTTTCTTCAACTAAACCACTATTTCTGCTTTCACTGTGTGCAGGATTCACATGCTTTCATCTATCTGTGGGGAATTTTCTTCATATGAATAACAATGGCATCATTGATACGGTGATTTTCTTGGGAAGGTCTTGCAGTAGGTTTGCAAGTCAGACAGAAGCTCTAGCTAGCAATCGCTTGAGCAACAAATAATATCTTTAATGTCCTGGAATGCTAGTGCTTGATGTTTCAGGAGTAGCTTTTATTTATCATTCTGTATGTCACCTACCTACCTCAGATGATAGTGCTAGCTGTTCTTTCCACATGAAAGGCAAAAATAAAAGTCTCGCTGTATTTTAGAGGCACTTCAAACAGATATTTTTGCATTGTGAAATCTGCACTGCATTTAAAGTGAAAAGAGAGAGTGGACACGTAATTAATATTTGGTGACATCCTGTAGTCAACCAAAGCCTATAATCATAGCCATGTTGTGCCACGGCTCATGCGACCAGGTCCATTTTGTGGGACCTAACATAAAGGTTGCAAGGCAGCTGTCCCCATGCTCGTGCAGACAATACATGACTCAGTGGTGCGAAAGAAAAGTGCAAGGGGACCTGTCAGTCACTGCCTGTTCTCAGTTACCGACGTTCACACTATAATATTCAGATGAACTGAAGCAGATGTCTTGAGTGGTCTGATCACACTGATGCCAGTAGACATTGACTGTAGTGGATTTAGACCAGATTCCTTCTTCTCTGCTAGTGGGAACATGACAGTGGATAATTCATTAAGGTCCTAATGATCTGAGATCTTTAGTGTGTCAAGGAAGGGGAGAGAAAGGGAGAATGGAAAAACTTTCCCTAAAACGCTTCTAAGAATATTTTCTTCACTCTAATGAGATCTTGCAGTATTTAATGTGCTTTTGTACTAGTTCAGCTAAGGGTGAAACATGTATTTGCAAGATTCACCTGTCATCTGTAGCCTATGGACATGAGAACTGAGTCTACATGTTAGAGCTGGAGCAACAGGTCAAAGTCAAACTTCAGAATTTCATAGATCTGACCTAACCACAAACAAAAATGTCAGGAAAAACCTAACAACCAGAAGAAATAAAATTGCAATTTGTTCTGTCAATATAAATAAGAAAAATGCAACCTGTAGTATTTTTTTTGTTGTGTAATTCCATTTGAAAGGCCACAGGAGAAAAATTGCCCGTTCAAATATTAGTATGTAGATCTTTGACAGAGGGGTCTCTAAAGTGATTTGCCCAATTCCCTTGGGTATATTTTCCGACTGTACATCAAACTCCCCACAGTCACAAGCTATGCAACAAATTTATCACATCACATGGTTCCGTGATGCTGTACTTGCTAACATAAGTTGTTCTAGATGAACTCCTAAAGAGATAGGTGTAACTTTCTCAAACATCCTGACGCTTTCCTCAAATTTTACAGTGCTGTCCATGCATCAATTACATGTGTATCCATTTACCTAAATTATTGTACATTTATTTCATAAAAATGATGCAAATATTTCATGTGGACTTTTAAATAAACTTATTCTGGATTTATACTGATTTATGAACTTGGTTAGTTACTAAATTTTGCTAGATTTTTATAAAAATAAGTGAGTTCCTAATAAGCTTATTAAACTGATAAATTAATTTTAAAATGGCAGTTGCACCAGTGCACATTTTATTTAGTGTAAGACAAGGTCTAAGTTAGGATACATCTAGAAAGTGAAGTGGTAGCAACCAAAAGCATATCCATTACCAAGTGATCCCTTTATTTTTCTTTTATCACAACTGGCTGTCTGTCTCTGTGTCAGACATTTTATATTGTTTACCACAGAACAGGTCCGTTCAGGGTGTAAAAGGTGAATGCGCAGCTTTCTTAAATTCCTGTGCAATAATTCCTACGTAAACTCCGAAAATGTAACTGATAATATGTCAATGATTACTATACAAAGAGGTTAAATATTACAGCTAATTTCCTCACTGAAATCCAATCCAGGGATTAGCAACAATGGGGAATCTGTTTTATTTGCATTTAATTTGTACCTTCACACTATTATCTCCCATGTTTTAGTTTCAGGAAATGTGGTCTCAGGCTATTATAACCACATTTCATGCTGCAGTTGCACTGTTATTTGAGCTCTATGCTTGGAAACGACTTACTGAAAAAATAAAGCCAGCATACTTTATTTTAATTATACTAGAGCTGTGTCTAAATAAAAAAAAATACTACAGTATATATTTAATATGGAGCACAGATTAACAGTTTTATGAGACATAAAATCTATCTATATCATTTTCTATTTACAAATCAGTTATATATCTTTCAACAGAACAAATGCATATAGTGTAAAAATGAATAAGGTGAGCATCAAACTAGCAATCACGTAAGCAGTAAATAACATCTTAATTGGCCTGGAATGCCGGAGTTTGATTTTTTGGGGACTAGCTTTTATTTATTGATCTATATGGCATATTCATCTTTCCAGTGATTTGTACAAGTCTATTCCCTTTCCTCAATACCGGACCCATGCACGGTTTTATATTGCAAATCCCATCTGGGGAAACAGCCAAGTAAGAGAAGCACTGTTGCTTCTGGAAAAGCCATCCATTTAAAAGCTTTCACTGAGGCAAGGATAACTTTGCAGTTTTTACACTTTGTCTTCTGATAAAAAAGAAGGGGACAGAGGGAAAGGGAAGAAATGCTGCTATTATGCAGTTGCCACCCAATGCATGCTTCAACAGTCCTTAACCCTTCATGGGTTTATCAGCAGCAAGAAAACAAGAAAGGCTCCAGTGTACACTGGGAAATGTCTTTTAAATGTTCCTGCCTATGTTCCATTTACCAGCGAGGTTAGCGGATGGAAATGGATAAGGTGGGCTTTATACATCATCTGCAAGCTCCACATTTGGTTCTTCTCAGGAGCATTTGTGCGGATTTGCTCTTAATACCCCTGCCGTATTTCAAGCCAAGCGGCGCTTCGCCCCACGCATCACGCTTTGCCGTGCAGCTGAGAACTGGCAGACTCAATCACGGTCAGCCGAGGTGGCTGGCAGGGCATTTCCCTCTCTGCTAAAACATAGGTGTCTGCTGCTGAAGTCAGCACTGGAGGAAGAAGGAAATCTATCAATGACTCTCTTGTTCCTTATAAAAATGTTACTGGAAATGTCACCCTGGAGACATTGCTTAGTTGTTTTGCTTAGGACTGTTAAAGATTGGCCCTTAAAAGCACTTCTGCTGTTGGTGGTGGAGGGAGAAGTTTACAAACAGCGGTGTTGCACTTGCTTGACTTTTGCTTTTCTTGAAGTGATTTTATAAACACGGAAAAGATTGTGCTCTGATAGCTGTCATTGCTCTGGTAGAACCTTAGCTGTCTGCAAATGAGCTAAGGAAATTTTTTGGTGTGTCTTTTAGAGAATACATTTGCATTTGACATAATTAGTGGTAGGCAGATCCAGCTACGTCCAGGGGGAATCTCAAGACAACTGCTTTGCTGACTATTAGTGCCTAATTTCTGAATGTCAAACCCTGCACATCTTAATTTCTAGAGAATAAGCTCAATTGAACTTGCTCCCCAGTTATGCAAAAACTGCTCAGATAAAACCATGTGGACACCAATGTAATGAATGTGGTTATTAAATTGTTTCAATTGAAAGAACCCTATTCTTACACCATCATAATGGGAACAATTTATCCCCACTGATCGGCCTGTCTCTTTTTTCTGAGCTCTCTTTGATCTTGAAGCATATTGCAGTGGTGTGTCCTATTGAAAAGCAAAACTGGGGCAATTTTAATGCTTTTGTACCTTACCAGTGCTCTATTTTTTCGCTGTTTAAAAATAGCTGTTAATTATAAGTGCAGTTTAAATGTCTCAAGTGACCCAGAAATGCAGGTTGGAATGAGACAGATTGTGTGTCTCATATAAAACAGATGTACTTTCACAGAGCAGTCTGAATTCAGCCCTCAATATGTATCTTTCTCTAAGGTTATTTCAGTCAGGTATTGAGCTTGTCTAGCACTAAGCTATAAAATCCCACACATTTTGAACAATGAAGAGAAAACTGGATCTATATTTACCTCAAGAATAAAAAGCCTCTTTTTCTGTGTGGGTGTATTTTGCTGGTAGTGGTTGACGGGATGAGGGCATTTCCCTTCGACTTCGGAGACCCAGGAGACCAGATGCCTCATTTAATCTCCACCTCTTCTGTCTCTTGACGTAATAAGCCCATGCTTTTAAAGAACATTTAGTGGTAATAAACTTTCAGGAGCTCCTCTTATTTCAACTGGATTAAGCACTGCATGAGTACCAGACATACCTTGCAGATATGAAATTTCAAGCTTTTTCCTGCGTTTTGAGTGTCTTGAAGAAGTCTTCTTTTTTTTTTCTCTTCTGCCAACAATCCCTTTTAATTCCTGTCTGTGATGAGGTTCATCAAGAGAAGTCTGAAAAGTAGCATGCAAATTAAATTAAGGCATGTTAGTGATTTACTGGAGGGCCTGAACAAATCAGTTATTTATATGTCTATTTATTTGTATGTTGTTAGACAGCAATTTACAGACATTTCAATTCGGCAGCAAGACTCTGTTTCAACTTTCCGATTAGAATAGGCTGTCGAGTGCAATGAGTTTGATGAGCTCTCCCCTGTCCCTGAAGATCAGCGACACACATTTCAAAGCCACCACCACTTCATGAAACTGAATGCTTTAATGGCGAAGGAAGCCAAGGGTCAACCGAGCTTGGATTGTACATTCAGATCTCACTCATTAAGAGAGAGTGACACCCTGTTAAGGGGTGGATGCTGCAGGAAGGACCAGTCTGCGAGTGTGGAAGAGCCTACCTGCTCTGCAGCTGAGCAGGAAAACTGAGCCAAAAGAGCTGTTGGAACTTTTTCCTACCGGGTTATAAGGATCACACACTGTTTCTTCTTCATGCCACCTAAAAATAAAGAAAAAAAAAGTAGCAGCATATTGGATTCATTAGCTCACATAAAATTTCTTAAAAAAACAGAATTTTGAGGTTCTTACTCAGACACTTACATACTCACATAGTCAAGATATTCATGTGGTAGAGAAACATGCTCATCTGATAGTGGGGTAAACACACTACTTTGTTTTCCACGCTCCTTGAAATCACTTTCAATGATAGAGATTTTAGAAATGTAATTTAGCTTTCTTTCTGTTTTCAATTCTTAGAAAACTTCTCTTGAATCTCAGAGGACATTAAAAGAATAAATTGTCTAAGATGTATTGCAATATTGTGAGTCCAACTTCGAGAAGCCACAGACCTCGCTAGTTTTGAACATCAGTCCCCAGAAGACCAGAGTGATTATATCTGCCTTTGGGAACTTTCTAATTGTGGAAACAAAAGTGCTTCCTTTAACTATTCCCACATTAACACTTAGTGCTATCACAATGGAAAACAGAGATTTGATAGTAGCTGAAACAACAGCACATCTATATTTGAAACAAGAAAACTAGCATTTGTTAAAAAATGTTCATCAGCTATCACTATCGTTCCGCCTCTTTGGGACTATATTTTGGTGCATAAAGGATTTCTCAAGACAGTGATGTCAAGAGAAAATTTCCTACTAAAACTCCATGGGCCTTTTTTTAGCCTGTAAATTTTCACATTGTTATTCTGCGGAGCACCAGGACTGAACCTCGGTTTGAACACGTGCATGAGGTAACCACCTCTTTGACAAAGCAGCGCAAACCAAACCCCAAACATATAATTAGAACTGAGCGCTGTGCAGATGTGGGGTGGACACACGCTCAAAAATCTGCAGCACTGAGACCCTTAATTTGAATTTAGGTGAAAGTGTTTTAACTGCACTCAGAATAATACCTCCTAAACTGAGTTAAGCAGGGGCAGCTGTACCGCTACAGGAATTGTGCTCAGTGCAAGAAAGCTTAATCACAGTGGTGGTTTGGGCCCATATTATTTTTTGTGCTTTAATTTTAAATTTCCCTTCTCTACTGGGTGACAGCGCCTATGCTGCTATGCTAAAATCAAAGCCCTTTGATATCCGAAGTAATGACTGGTTTGTTTTTTTATTTTACACAAAGAAAGGGCGATGAGCTTAGAAAAGGTTTTCATGTTTTGCTTTTCATAGAAATAAGCAAAACAGAAAACTTGTGTCTCTGAAATGAAAGAATAACCTTATGAAAGCAGAGTGGGTCACAACATATGAGGAGAAAATATAGAGAAACAATCCTCCAAGGAGGTAGATGTTACAAAGACTTTTCTGAAATCTTCAGGAAAGACTGTACAGACCATGTAAATAATAAATAAGTAGCAAAGAAGAACAGACTGCAAGGTTAACAGGCAACAGCGACAGAGGAGTCTTGCTTTACTTCTACCTTCATGGCAACACTTCTCCGTGTAAAGTCCTAAACTGGCCTCTCTTGAACCGCTAAACTGGTTTTATGGACTAGTTGCTCTATTCAGGCTTGGCAAAGTTCACGCAAACATGCTGACTTTTTCTGTTGGTAACATTAATTAGGCTGATTTTTTTTTTTTAAGTCTGATAAACAATCTTTTCCTAAATTCCTATTTGTCAGAAAAAAACCCCAGTGTGTCAGGGAATTCATTATGCTTGCTGGGAGTAGTTCTGTTATGATTTCTCCCCTTATTTCAGACATAAAACAGAACAGCTGTATGTTGCATATCAGACAGAACATACACATGCATATAAATGCTTTCTATCTTCAGCCTTTGAAATTGCTGTCATGAATTGCAATGAGTGAACCTCAAATATTTGGAGACTCAGTTTCCGAGAGGGACCTAACGATTTAAACATCTAGGATCCCTCCCATGAAGCCATCTTTCCACCCAGCATTAAAGAAGCTTCTGCTGTTGCCCTTTATCTCATCTCAGTCCCTACATGACTGAGGGCCTTTGGAGAAAGTCCAGAGGAAAGGAGCAAGAACCAGGTCAGGGAAACATGATCCATGAAGAAACCCTGAACCGAGGGTGTTCAGCCTGTGGAAGTGAAGACTGCCAAGGGACACTACCACAGTCTTCTGCTACTGAAAGGCCTGGTGCAAGAGAGCTCAGAGATTTGTCCTCCTTGAGCACAGAGGGCAGAAAAGTTAGTTTTAAGCTTGAGATGCAGAAAGGCGGAATCAGGCTGGATACTGGGAAAAGGCCAGGTTTTTTGGGGGTGGTGATGGGAAGATACTACAGCCATAACATGGTGAAGTGTTAAGGGCAGGTGAGACAGATATAGAAATAGTTTGTCTTACTTTGGGGATGCACTTGAAGTATTTACAAACACTTTGACTTCATTCTCTCCTAACTACTCTTTCCATTTCCCTTCCCAGAAATCTATTGCATTGCTTCCTACTATAAGACTTCCAAATAAACATTCCTTGTTTTCAGTAAAAATGCATTTAATGACATGCTGCTCCTTTCCTCTCCTTTCCCTTCCCTTTTGCAGTTTTCATCTCTCCATTGCAGCTATATGTGGAGATGTAATCAACAAACCAATATCAACTGAAAAAATACAATGTGAGGGGGTAAATAGGGTTTTTGGTGGCCCGCCAGCATCTCTCTGTATTTGTGTTTAAAATTCTCTCATAAACAGCAAATTTATGATTTCTTTTTGTGCTTGAATCCAGACTTCTGGCTCTGAAATTGATGCCAACGTTTCAGCTGAAGCTAGACACCTCTGAGTTTTGTAATTGTAACTGCTTTATGTTATATTTTCCTAACGAGACTATTATTTTGCTTTCAATTTTGACCACAAGTTCCTTCGTTTTTACAGTGATGAGGAGCTTGGAGCCAATTTAATGCTTGTATTATTGTAATCCCCAAACCGTTTCATGTAAACTAAATAAAGTCTCCTTACAGGATGGACAGAACTAGGATCCTTTCCAGAGATCTTCCTAATGGGTGAGCTTATTTGGGTGTTTCTAATTCCTCCTCTTTGCTTTCTGAGTCAACTTTTGCCACCTACCCTCTGGTTTGATGAATTTTATCCTGGGTGATGGACCCACCTCCATAAAGAGACAGGAAAATATCCTGAATAAGGGTTTGCATCATAGATAAGACACTTTTTCAGGGAGGAGGGCTTTAAAAACAAGGGGCAGAAGACAGACTTCAGAGGGGGTCATCACCGACCCCATCAGTGAACATCATCACTGAGCTATTGCAGAGATGGGGAAAAACACCTCTCCTTTGCTCATGCTTTAAAAGGAAAGAATAAACACACATTACACTTGTGGTTCTTTTTTTGTGATTTAGCCCAAATCTGAGATGCTGGTGATAGTAACTCACATTCATAGAAATTTTAGGAACTCTAGCTGGAGCAAACCCTTTTGGAGAAACCGAGTCAGCAGTTACCTATACCGGTACTCAGGCATCGCCGTCTCAGGCGCTGGGTGGAAGCCAAGTCAACGAATCTGTAACACACTGTAATCCTGGACCACACTGAACAACATCTGGGGTTTGATTAAAAATATTTTTAGTTACATGCATACTTTCACATTCTTCTATGCAGTGGATTTATCATAAACAGCTTAGTCCCATTTCCCATGGGTCGTGTTTTGTGGTTCCTCTCGTCGCATCCCATGGCTGCTACCAGCACCGGTACCCAATTACTGTGCCATCAGCCACACGTTTATCAGGCGTTGTCTGTCGCTGCAGGAGAGAGCTGTGGGCAGAACTGCCAGTCAGATGCTGCTTCTTACCTCTTTTGCTGTATTTGCTCTATTTGTGAACAAAACTAAAGTAAAAACCTTCAGTAAGCTGCATAAAGCTCCTGTAAATTATGTTCCATTTGAAAAGGCCAAGCAATTTTTACTGCCCGTGTTTTGTGCCACGCTGCCCTTCGAGACAAACTGGTGTAAAGCTAAGGATGTTTTCCCAGGTGCTAAATCCACCCTAATCACTGAGGGGGTAGGAAAGAAGAAATCTGAATGTCTGTGATTCCTGACCCCTTACTCCAAATCCATTAATACACATGGATTTAGCATGATTGGCCCTGCTGGCAGTCAACTAATGGACTGACTCTGTAGTTGGTGATAAGGAAAATGATTGCACTACAATTTGAGCACTTCATTACCTTCTGCCCCAAGCCCACATTATACATATTTCCTAAATTTTAAGATCGAAAAGATACACGCAGTCTAAAGACAAAAGCTTTATGCACTTCCTTGTGCACAGAAAACTGTCATACAATCCTTAATTTTTTTAATGTATACTGAAATTAGAGGACAGTTTTCTTCTGTCACAATTTCTTGCTGCCACAGTGCCACAGAGAAAAACTCGCTGTATATTTGGTGGGAGGAGAAGGAGTCAGGGGTCAGTTTAGTTAGTACATCATTGTAAATTAGCTTAGTTGATTTAGCTGAAAGTGTGTTATTTCTGCCTTTTATCCATAAAGTAGAAGGGGAAAAATATTCAGGGAAACATAGTCCTGTTTCTAAAAGATTAGAGAAGATGTAAACCTGATGCAGTGGATATGTTTCTATTTGATTTGCTGACTTGCAGAGAAACTTTGCATCAATCACATAACTATTCTGTGCCTGAGTTTCTCTTCTCTAAAATTATGACAATAAAATTCCAGAATATTTTGGAAAGCGGTTCAGACATGAAAATAAAAGCAAAGTGGTGCTACTTCCATAAAACCAGCTGGGATTGGATTACTGAACCTCTGCAAGGCATAAATGGGGATTTTTCTTCTACTAATCACAGAGGCAGCTAATTGCAACAAAGCTGCGGTGAAAATAATGAGAAAGGAATGAATTCAGAAGATCTGATGTGACCGTGTGAGGGGAGACTGAAAAGATCGATTAGATTAGAGGGAAAATGAATTAAAGCTTGATCTTGTTCTCCCTAGAGTCAGTGACAAAACTCTCATTGACTTTATGAAGCATAAAGATCCATATGCAGAGTATGACCAGAAAGTACAAACATGTATACAAGAATAAATGGTGTAGAGGAAGTCAGTCCCTTAAGGTAAATAAGTGGCCTGACAGTGAAACTGCAATGCAGAGAACTTACAACAAACAGAGAAATTCCTGTCCTTATGCAAAACCTCAGTGCTGCACAAAGACCAACAGATCAAAAAAAGGAAGAAAACTTTAAAGGTAAGGATATCCACAATAACATTAAATAAAAACGTCTAAAAGCTGAGAAAATCAGCATATTATAGGACACGACTTAAGCCTAGAGCTGTGTAGAAACAGCCTAGAGTTTTGCAGAAGCTACTCTTAAGGTAAATTGTCTATTTTGAAACTTCATGCAACTTTGGTTGTCTTGCCCATGTCAAGGCCTGAGTAGACAATTTCATCTATCATCTCCTGTTCTCAAGTATCCTTAAAGTCAGTGGGCAGTGTTCTTTTCTGTCCTTTTCAGATAGTTTATGTACAATGGATTTATTCCCCTTTACTGAGAGCAGGGGGTATGGCAGATACCAGAACTAGAAGTGTAATAATGGGAATTACTTGCTATTTCTTTTAGTTTTTTCTATGCATCCCTGTTTGGCTCCTACAGAAACCTTTCGTTTTTAGACTAACTCCTGAAAGCTGTTGGTTTGTGTTGGTGTCACGGGAACTTGGATTTTATGTGTAAGACTGCTCGAGGTGTGTGGGACTGCCACACAGCCAGGTATTTCTGTACAACCACTGTTACAGCCTGTTCCTGTCATTGGGATAATAACATCTGAATCAGACATTGGAATTAGAGTACAGAAACACAGATGTCTCCTATAAAACATTATGTTATTGTCTTTGGATTTTTCCCTTTTTAAATTTGCTCAATAAAGTTTTAAAGTATCTTTTTCCTACAACATTTAACACAAAGAAATGTTTTTCATGTGTAATTTGTTCACCAAAGGGGATAAAAAAATGATTTGTTTTGATGACACATAAAAAGGTGGTGATAATGCTTTGGAATTATATTAATAAAAATCTTACTGTGGAAGTTTTTGGGTTGTTTTTGTGGGAGGAGAAAGGAAGAATAATTAAACTATTAGTTAAAGTGAAACTACTGAAGCATCTCAGTTGTTTTGTTCCATAAAATTGTGGAACTCTTTGCCACAAAGTGTTGGGAAGTCCAAAGGTATAATGGAAACCAGAGTAGAATTTGATAAATTTGCCATACTAGGAAAGGCTGGGAGAGCTGGGTTTGTTCAGCCTTGAGAAAAGGAGGCTGAGAAGGGATCTCATCACCCTGTACCAGTACTTAAGGGGCAGCTACAAAGAAGATGGAGACTCCCTTTTTACATGGAGTCCCATGGGGAGGACGAGGGGGGATGGACACAAGTTGCTCTTGGGGAGATTCCAACTGGACACGAGAGGGAAATTTTTCACAGTGAGGACAGTCACCATTGGAATAATCTCCCCAGGGAAGGGGTTGCCTCAGCCACGTCCGACACCTTCAAGAGTCGCCTGGACAGGGTGCTGGGCCACCTTGTCTAGGCTGTGCTCTGCCTAGAAAGGTTGGACTAGATGATCCCTGAGGTCCCTTCCAACCTGGGATTCTGGGATTCTGTGATTCTGTGAAATTTGCAGTGGATTGACTTTATAATGGCTATAAAAGGTTGAAATATGCAGGTCTCAGAGTCACCCAGGTGATTCTGGAGTCTGGATCCTGTGTGTATGTGGTGAAGGGTGCCCCTCCTTACTCTGCTAGAGCCTTTCTGTAGGAGTCTGGCTGCTCTTGGAGAGGAACTGCACACTGCTTGAGCCTGTACAGTCCTTCTTAACCTCTTACTTTGTGCAGTTTGCAAGTCCATGGAGACCTGAATCTGCACAGGGAGATAGGTGGAACCATGTCTGGTAGGAACGAGCAAGTGGTGGGAAATAGTGACACAGTGGGTAATTTGGAGAAGGCAGAAAGCAGCAGTAGACTTGAAGAGAATGTGTTACCTCATGTGAAGCTATAGGCCTGAAATGATAGAAGGGGCCTTAAATAACTTGCTCACAGATTTTGGACAAGGTCTCTGCTTCCCTTTTTTCTCTCCCCACCAACAGCTCGTAGAATTTGACAGCCTTTAAAGGAGAGGGGATTGAATGCACAGGGCAAGAAGGAGATGATATGCAGACTTTACAGATGAAATATGTGTTTAAACAGCTGATGAGACACACTGTTCTTTAGCTGTAGATAAAGGCCAGTATGCTTAAAGTGAATGCATCCAGTCCTAGACAGTGTAAAACAAAGGCAAGGGCAACATTTTTCGGAGCGCTGTGTACAGCAGTCAGAACACTAGACCTGTGTGTAATCAGAAAGTAGAGGTGGAGAATAACTTCACAGAAGTTGTCTCATTTTAACTAGTCCTGTGGGAAATGATGCTGATAGTCAGGATTTTTTGACAAGTATAAGCAAATCACTGTCTTTCAATCTGTAGTTTAGGCAGAGTGTTACTTAGATCCTCCTAAATAGGCTGAGATAACCAACTGAGCATCCAAAAAAAACCACATTTTGAAAGTGAAAGCACTGCTTAAAAGCAATTTTAGTATCTGCAATGCTAAATAATTTGTTTTACATAACCCTGCTTATGAACAAAAAGAAAAGAGAACAAAACCCATCTAGAACTAATAGGACACAACAGGCACTGGGGGACTGATTTTGCAGTCTTTGTGAAACCAACTTCTTCACTAAAGCCATGTGAGCATACTAAAGACTGCAAGCCCTGGTCTTCTGGAATAATCAGAAAAGTCATGCAAGATCCAGATATAAATGGTCCTCAGTGCAATTATCAAGCCAGAAAAATAATGGAAAAATAGTAATTTTTTTTTACAAATGGTACTGGAGGTATTTCTTAGTTCAAGATTTAAACCCAGAGCCAGCATGAATATAACAGCTGGCCTGTATAAACCTGCTGAAATTCTGCTTAGTTCAGTGGTTAGCCATTACACTGGGCAAAGTGTAGGATGCTTCGTTCAGGATATTATATAGGCCCAAACCTGACCCAAGTCTACAGTGAGTTTCAGGGATCTCAGGCTGTTTCTAAGGTTTATGCATGGTAATGATACCATGAAAACTGTGGGGAGAAAAAAGGACTTACACAAGGTAATCCGTATTATTTGTGAGAAAACAGGTAGTAAAACATAAACTTATCACTCATCAGAACTCATGTCATTCTGATATGTAATTTCTTTAAATAAAAAAAAAAATAGTTTCACTGAATTACAGGCTCTGAGCTGATGCTGGTGTACTGGTTTTACAAGGGTGCAACCCATTTCAGTTAGCATGGGATCCAAGCTGGCCTCCTGACTGGTGTTTGCTTCTCCTTTATCTATTAAAATGAGCTGTTTGCAACTCAGACTTAAACATTGTAAGATTTGATAAATGAGCGTTAACCCCAGGTCTCTTGTTAATTAGGATGTCTGAAACTTGTTCCAGTTGAAGCAGCCATCTTTGACGGTATTTGGGGAACGAGTCTCATTCCAAGATATATTAATTAATTCAGTGCCTATCTTCTTGGGGGGTAGAGCCCACTGGCCGTATGTTGGAAGTACAACAACTCTTCTCCTAAAAAAACCTTGTCCTTTAGCACAGCAGAAGCTGACCCAAACTCCCCACGAGCTGACTCTTTTATCAGTGCATTTCTTTACAAATTCTCGCTACCATTCAAACTGCATTACTGCCCAGAAATGCTTTAGTTTAGGGTCATGGTGTTTCAGAAGAGCTGCTGGGCGCAGGCTGGACCAGCAGCGGGAGGAGGGAGATCCTTGTGTGCTCTGGGGTGGGGGGACATCTGGGGCTGGGGACAACAAGTGGTGCTGACAGCAGGGCGCTGGCTGTGGGGCAAAGCCTAAGGGTTAGGCAAATGGAGGCAAGTTCTTGACCTAGGTGATAAACTTCCCCCTGGATGTCTACTCTTAGCCAACAGTAAATGGGAGGGTGAAGAGTTCCCTTTTTCTTCTGGGGAAGAACCAACACAAATCACCCTGTATTATATTCTGAGCACGTACAGACACGGTTGCAATGGAGTGGTTGCTGCACTGGAAGTTCACAGGAAGGTCTACCTGGTGATAATTTATTCATACACTCAGGTCTTCCGTTGTCGGCTTCCTGAAGGTGAAGATCAAAACAGCTTAATGCTGCGAGTGTAACGTTTCAGTCAAGTTAAAGGTACATTTTGGGCTGTGTAAGATCCTTGCGTTATTTATTTGTTTATTTACCTAGTCACTGTCGATTAGTATTATTAAGTAAATTAACACATTTAAATAAACAGAGAAAAAAGCTAAACATTTCCTGTAAGATGGAAACTTAAGCAAAAATTCAAAACCAGAATTCAGAAAGCAAGTACTTTATTTATTTCTATTTTTAGGAAATTTTAATTCCCTTTGGCCTTTTAAATGAAAGCCAAACCAGAACTACTTAAAAGAATATAAAGCAGAGTAAACAAAATTTCTTTCAAAGCTATTCTGTATACACTTTGAAAGACAGTATGTTTTAGCTCTATCTATGAGAAATCCTCTACTTCAGAGGCCTTTCTTGGTTTTGTCCAGAACCATTGAACTTGTTTCCAAGTGACCTGTAACTTTGTTAAGAATATGAAGGTAATTGGATAATACATTTACCATTCAATAAATTGAGAAATGTATTTTAGCTGCATAAATATAGCTGACTCAGCACTTTCCTTCCCAGTTTAATAGCCTTTTCACTTGCAATAAGAAAAGAGGAAGCCCTGGTTTCATATTGTACGACAGACTTCTTGCAATTGATTTGAAAACATGAACCAGAGAACCTGTTGCTGGGGGTGACGAGCACCACCAGCCCTGTCCCCACAGCCCAGGGACGCCAGCAATGCCAACTGAGCAATGAATGTGATTTCCTGATCCAGACCTGCCCCCGAATTACTGGCCAGATGAGACACATCTGGAAACCTGCCCACGGGAAAGACAGGAATGGGCATTATTCAATGCCAGGGATTTTTTTTGGGAAAGGAACCAAAAATGTCTTCTGTGGGAGGAAACGAGAAAGGAAACGGCTTGTTATTCAGAAAAAGAGAGAGAAAGAGAGAGAAGTGAGCTGTGAAGGTGAGGATATGGCTGGTGAGGAGGAGCAGGTTCGTGCACAATATGCAGGGAGGAAAAGAGCTGCTGGAGTAGGAAGTATCAACGAGACAGCACAGATAAGGAGGAAGCAAAGCCTGTTTGGAAGGTAAACAGTTCACCATGGAAAAGTGCAGCCTCGCCAAGAATAATAATTTACAGATAATTAAGGGAAAAGGCTAGCATAAATATGAGAAAAACTACAAAAGCCTCAAGGTAGACTTAAAAAACAACCATTAACCTTAGAATCCAGCACATTACAATTGACAGCAAACAGGAAGAGGAAAGACAGACATTATATAATTAAGTCCCAGAGAACCTACCTTTTAATGTGTTATCAGTCAAATTTTTATGTTGACTCAGGCAGTAGAGGTTGCTTTCAGCCCAGAATTATATCACAAATTGTTCAGTGCTGGAAATTACCACTTACCAGGAGAAGCTGCTGAATACTACTGTTCCATGGACCTGCATTCAGGGAAACAGCAAAGTACTTTAAAACCCTGAAATTTTTACATAAAGGCGCAAAAAAGAGATGAAATCATTTAGGTATTAAAGGGAGACAAATCTTGCTCAGAAATATGTGTTCCAGGTCAATATAAAAATATTATGATGAAGCTTATGATATTGTACCTGATCTATAGATGAAACTGGTAGGATTTCATTCTCTAGTGCCCCTTCTCAAGTACTGAAAATCGCAAAAATTGCAAGCAGAAAAAAACCCGGTTTTCATCCAAACAATTTGAAAAAGGCTGAAATGGAAGGGAGGAGTGTCAGGCAGTAAACTAGAGAGCTTTGCATGTCTCTCTACTCTCTACACTGTGTAATAGCTGCTCTACATGAAAAAAAAAATGCTTTTACTGTAGCAAGTGGCATAAAACATGGTGCTTGGACTCAGCGCTGCCCATCTATCACTGCCCAGTGGCCAAGCCCCATCCTTTTGCATCTAGAAAGTCTCCCAGAAGAAATAAATATTATCATGCATGATTCCCTTAGGATGCTAACAGACCTAAACAGAATCGTTTTCCTTTCCAGGAGGAGAATCTTCTGTTGTTCACTAAAATACCAGGAGAATGAGCATCCTTACAGCATTTTAACAGGAAGTAATGACAGAGGCAATTTCTGTTAATATTTCAATATACTTTAGGGTAACAAAAATCTGCAAAGGTTCGTGGGGCTGAATATATACATACATATATTTCTTTAACACAACTTTTGACATGGAAAATATACTGTTAGCAAATGGATCTTTCTTCCTACACTTTCAGATTTCGTTGGTGCTTAAAGGAAGGTTTAATTCTTTTATCTCTGGGGGATGAGGATAAAACCATTTTCTGACACACACATCATTTTTTGTGACATCTTAAAAAAACATATGGAAGAAAATGTGAGATTGTGGGCATGTCAGTGTCTTAACTAGCATGCCCCAAACCCAAATGTAATTGATAATTTCCTATTAAAATAATGTGATAAGACTGTTTATTTTTTTGCATGTTGCAAAGGGAAGGTTTGGTTTCATTAATACTTATCTACTACTGGTGTATACATGCTTGAGTTGCTTCGCAGCCCCTCTTTCCTGTTCGCTAGGGTGATAGCTAGAGGCAATCAAATGGGGCCCAGTAGTACAATGCTCCTTTGAACAATGTTTCACAGAAAAGACATCTGTTGTGCATACAATCCGTCTTTCAAGGACTAAAAGAGGTGTTACCATCATTTCACTTCCTCATACAAATCTCTAGGTTCCTTAAATTCCACATATATGCCATCATAAATAATATAGTTTTCTTTGTGAAGACACACAGCTTGATTTGGGTATTAAAGGCATCTTGAAATTCATACATCCGGACTGGATAAGACATTTCTTCATCTGTAGGGCCTATATAAATATTGTTCTAGGGGAGATTCAGCTGAACCAGCAATTGGGAAAACTGAGTCCGCTGAAGGCAAATGTATTTCTTATTTCTTGGCTACAATATTAATAAGTGAGGTGTGAAATTCCCCTTTCATGACATGGTATTTGCAAGTAACTCAAAGCAAAATATTTGTGCTACATTCTGTTCACCTTACTCACTCCATTAGTCCTACCACCTTCAAGGAGGCAAGCGCTGTGCATACAGCACACGGGGTTCGGCTCTTTATTCTACTTCTGCCTGCTGCAGTTTGGTTTTGCACAATGACAGACCAGGGAGATAGATGCATACATTAAATTTAAACTGTATTAACTTCCCCTAGTCCTAACTGCTGCTAACATTCAGGTTTGGGTTTCACAATGGTGCAATTTTGTACAGCGGTTTTGGCTCTGGAGATGCGGCTGGTTTACTCTTCCCCAAACATAGAGGCATCGGAGGAGTCGCGTTTTTCAACCACCTTCACGTTCACGATGTTACCTGCCTGAAGACAAAACTTGACTGCCTCATTTTGGCAGGGCCAGTGTTAAAATGGTAATATTTAGAGGTCTGCAAGCGGTGCTAGACAGTGGTGCTACAAGAGAAGTTAGAGAAGCACCTAGGTTTAAATGAGCAAGAGGGAAAATGGCAACCCCACACACAGCCTGGTACTGACAGAGAAATGCGATGGGGACCAGTGGCCATTCAGTTAGTCCTGCTGCTAAAAAGCACCCGATACCAGCCATTACCAACACAACCTTCTGTAGGGAAAGGCCAGGGTTCTTGTGAAGACTGAACGCATTAAGCCGTTGTGGCTTGTGAGGGGGGAGTACTTCCTTAGGAAAGGCTACAGCCTTCTTATTAAATAATAATTTTAAAAAGTTTTTAACCCCTGTGGGTTTCTGCAGCATCTCGACACAACTTGCCAAAGATTTCTTTTATTAAGGCGCTTTCCAATACTAATCTACTTAGTCAATATCTTAGAGTTCTGCATATGTATGTGAGGGTTTGTAATTTCAGCTTTAAATACGTATAAAATTTATTCTGACTTTCCTATCGCTCTGCTCCTCTCTTCAATTTTCAGCAAAGTGACTGCGGTGGGTGACTACTGCTGGGGCACGCTGCGATAAGAGCAACTGCTGCTGAGCCTTTCAGTGGCAAGTGCCTCTAAGCCGGAGCTGCACGGAGCAGCAGCTTGGATGGGCCAAGGCGGCTGACTCAGGCAACACAACTTGAAGCATCATTATAATAATGAATTCAGATCTTGAGCGGGCTGACAGCGCTGGATTTACAAATCCCTTCTAAAACACACAGGATTGATGCTGTACTTTAATTAGCAGCCCGGCTGATCCTGGACTTCCAAAAGGGTGATGCTGCAGCGTGCGCAGACATCGCTAAAGTAAACAGCACCTTCGCAAGAGCTGGTCTTCAGCCTGGCGAACCTCCTTCAGGTTTCCAGGTTGGCCGTTTGTCAAGCCCACAGCATTTGGTGGCTGCTGGTAATGGATTTTTTGTTTGTTTTATGAAGAGTTTCATTCAAATGCTTTGAAGAACCTTGGCAGCACTTAAGTGAGCGCAGCTTACGGTGGAAAATGAGAGTCAGAGCAGCAAACGGTCAGGGTGTGCCAGCAGCCCGCGAGTTTGGAGGATTCAAAACTCCAAGGCGATACTTTAGTTAGATCGCTGTAATAAGAAATAATTCTGCAGATCTAATCTGAATGCAACATACTGAAATGCTAATGTGCCTTTGGGTCTGAAGAACTCACAAAAGAGTGATGCCGGCATTGTGTCGGCAGTGACATTACCTACATTATGATTTTCACAAACATATCTAGGGGAAAAAAAGAAAAGATGAACTGATTCTTCTTTTCAAACAGGAACAAGCTGTACTTACTTATTACAAGTCTATAGGCATAAGAATAATCTTCCTCCTCTGATTCCTTATGCACTTTAGTAATCCCCATCTCCTCTGCTCCTTGAGCTGGCTGAGCTTGTGCACTGTGAGCAGAATACATACCCTAGCTCCTGCCCCCATTTCCCAAATTTGCATGTTGAAACTAACCACCTAAATTCATATTTAGGCATCCAGTTTCCAAAGCTTCAGAGCTCTGAAAAATGCTTCTGCAAGTTTGATGCCAGATTATGTATTTGACACTCCTCAATATAGAAATAATAATTAAAAGTGCATCATAACTGAGGTAAAAATACAAACTTGCCTACGTTACTTGTCATTGCTGACTTTTCTATCAGCTCTTTCATGGTGAGGAAAAATGAAAGAAGGAAGACAAAATATTGCTAAAAATATCCACAATATGGATATTAATTAACAATTCATGTTAAAAGTCGTCCACCTCCTCTTAAACACTTGCTGCTACAACCCTTGACAGGAAGACATGCAATAACAGGGCACAAGGAGAGGTGGCTTAGGAAAGCTTCACATCCTAAGCGATGCCCGTGTCAGTAGAACGATGAACTCAGAAGGCAGCGCCGACAGCTCTCCGTCCCCTGCTGCACATGGGTTTTGCTCCTCGCAAGCGCTGCTCTACTAGGGGCGTCCCCTTAAAAGTTAGCAGGACGAGTGAAGAACCGGGACTTTGCCAGGAAGCTGCCTTCTTTCTTAATATATACACACCGCCCTTGACAGGGTGATGTGCTCCCCTCCAGCAGAGTTTCCGTTGTGTAAGCTCTTTCAGCAGTTTTTAAAGAGGGAGGGAAATACAGTCTGCTTGTCAAACACCAACTGGACACATATAAAATACACTCAGAACTCTTTATAGATTCACTGTATTTTATAAAGGATTTAGTTTCACACACTCCGTGAGGTCAAAAAGCAACATCAAAAGAGAAAACTCCTTCTGGGATCATGTCTTCTGCACTGAGCATTACCACACGCAGGCAAATACTGGGTGACTCATACCTGCTGTTTCTTGACTCTGGGTTAAACTTGGAACATAAATTATGTCAATCTGCTCATGTAAATTTTCCACAAATCATGGCTGGCTTGAGTTATATGGCACACTTTATTTTCCCCAACTGCAGGTATATTTGAATTCAAGCAGGCTGTCAAGTAAATATTTAAAGGTGAAATGTATAAATGAAGACAAAGCGCAGCCACTAAATGCTGATGTTATGGTCCTTTTTCACGGCGTAAGAGCCGGAAGATTATAATGCAAATATAAAAGGATATCTTGATTAAAAATAACATGTGCTACCATAGAGTGTCTTGAGCAGTGAATAAAGATCTCTCA
Source organism: Phalacrocorax aristotelis (assembly GCF_949628215.1). Taxonomy (NCBI): domain Eukaryota; kingdom Metazoa; phylum Chordata; class Aves; order Suliformes; family Phalacrocoracidae; genus Phalacrocorax; species Phalacrocorax aristotelis. The sequence continues at coordinate 2,489,580 of NC_134311.1, forward strand.
TTTGAAGAAGCTATCCTTTTAAAATTTAAAATAAAACATTTTTTAACTAGAGATTTCTTTTCTTCCAGGTCACGATTATATCGCTATTGTTCAGGTTATTACGAATGCCAGAAGACGCAAAAGAATTAAGAATCAATTAATTATTAATAAATTATAATTGTATTTGAAGACTGTGGAATATTGAACATATAGAATAAGAATTGGCTAGGAATAATGGTGGAGAAGAAATTGTTAAAAAATAAAATATATATTTTTTCTGAGACTGTTTCTTTTTTGCTTTTTGATCATAGGCTAAGTTACAGCCATCTGTCTGTTTCTGCATCTATCTAAATATGTGCCTGAATGTATTTTGGGGGGTTATGTCTAATTTACCAGGCCAGCAGAAAGCCACATCCACTCTAGATGCATTCAGTTCTTAAAGCTTCAGATAAAGGGGTCAAGGTCATAGCTGAGCCAGCTTGTAGAATAGGAATTGAATCACAATAACTTTCCTAGGTTGAGAAATGTAGGCAGGAGTTTTGCTCTGTAATTCATTTCTTTTTAAGTGCATTCAGTTCCATCTCTCATGTTTGAGAATATTTTTAAGCTATCCCTTTGTCTGAGATCTTCCTGAGCACAACTTTTTGTTAGCACCGAGAAAACAAGAATAGGCCGGGTTTAAAAGTGCTGCTGTAGGTTTTGAATGCCTTGTTCTGTATTTCAGGTGATCCAGGGAAAAATTATCTCAACAGATTCTTGGGGAAGTGACGCTCAGTCCAATCACAATAAAACTCCTGTGTTTTCAAAGGAAGCATGCCTCTTAATGAGTAATGCTCAAAAGTATAGGATAAACAAGGATTTTGGAAAATTCAGGTTCCACCTAGCTTGCAGAGGTAAATTTACCTGGTAGCCAAATGTTGCAGACTCCATGGTATAAAATAAGGATCAGTTCTAAGTTTGGAAACCATGACATTTAATATTAAAGGCTTCCATCAACAGAGATGAAGTACTGAAGCTATCATGTTGCAAGCTTTGTTTGTAATTTAGTCAAATATACCATCTTAAATTAGCACAATAATTATGGAGATTAAAATATCACCTATTTTTGAAGCCCACCGGTTGGAAGCCATGCGAGATGCATGGCTTAGGTATCCAAAACTGCTTTCCTGAGAGAAACTGCTAGCACTAGCAAGCAGGAACCACAACTGATATGAAGTCCCAGGTTGTTAGAGATGGAGAAATTGGACAAGGGACAATTTAATTAGTACGGCGTTCTTCCTCTGTAGTTCCAGGCACACCACTGAGAATCAGTGATGTTGTTTTTGGCTTCCCAGGGGAACAGGAGGACTGGACAAATCACCTGTTTACTAGAAGGTTCTGGGACATACAGATAAAACACGCAATTAGGCGAATTTGGGGGGCACGTACTATGCATTACGCTATGCTATGGACAACCTGTGCAACGCGGTTGTTTGCAGAATCCACAGTAGTGGCAGGCAGGCCCCTCAAATCTGCCCTATTTGACTCTGGCAAATTTGCCAGGAAAAAGCGTTTCAGTGCCAAACCCCACAAAGCACAAGGAGCTCCAAGCAGAGGTATCCTACGGTGTGCATGATTATTTTGGTGTACAATCTCAGGTCGTTTGGCCGTGAAATTTAGGCATGAGCAGACCAGTGGTGTTTAAAACTTCAGTCCAGGGCTGGAAGAAGTACATCTTAAAAACGAAGTAAAAGAGTAATCAGCTCATCTGCAAAGCTCTTTGTTCACTGACTACTACACAACAGCTTCTTCTCTTGAAAGAAATCATAGCAACTGAATGCAAGATGCTATTTTTATTTTGCAAAATGAAGCATAATTATTTAGAACATTTTCTAAAAGAGCATTTTGTAACCTAAGAAAAATATGATGCAGTAACAACATAATATCTTAAGATATTCTTTCATTCTGAGTAGTACTGCCTCTGTGTATATTCAGAATAACATTAAACAGAAATATAAACAACTCACAATTGTGTTTCTGGGAGGTAAAAAGACTCAGGGACCTATGAAAGACCAGAAAGTACTCCAGAAATCATCCTGTAACTCCTGTGAGGCTTTTGGGCATGGGATGTTAGTCTGAGACTCCATTACCTTGCTTTATAACTGTTTTATAGCCCACATGCCAAAACAGCACTAGTTTGGTCTTGATATACATGTTCCTGTATTCCTTTGGAAATTATTACCACTTTTATTTGCTAAATTGGGGAAAATTCCAAATCACGCGGCATTGGTTTCATATGTTCAACCTCTGCCTGAGTTCACTGCTTATATTTACAGTCTGTGTTTCAGTGTATGCTGTTGCTTCAACATTTTATTTAGCAAAAATAGAAATAGAGGAACAAATAAAGGCACCAAATGTGAAGTATAGCCAGAAGGCTTTGACAGAAATAACAGCAGGGCTACTTCATCTTTACAGCATTTGATTCAGTGACATTGCAACTGACAAGGTTTCTGCTTTGAGCATTTAATTCTGTAATTTAAAGTACAGTTCAATACAACATAAAAAGGAGGAATGTCCAATTGAGTCACACACATGAACCCAAACTTTTAAAGTGATATAAACACTACTGTACTTGATCGTATTTTTAATTTGAGTATTTTATATGCAAACCTGCTACTTCCATGTGAAACATAGTGGTAGTCAGGCACTAATATATTTTGCAGATGTCTGAAACTTAACTAATACTTCATATTACAACTGTTTATTGACAGAACATGGTAACTAGAATCTTAAATTCATGGCAACATCATAAATTATACTGAATTTCAGAAACAGATCAAAGCATAAGAGTAAAATTCCAAAGTCATTTAGAAACAATGGAAAAATCTATTTTGTTGAGGAATTTTTGTCCGGTGTATTATGATACTCAGTTTCATACATTAGATTATAACCTTATAGAAGGAAATATTAGATTAGATAAAACAGACTGGTATGAATGTAAGAGGTCAAAATTTCTGAGCGACTCTTTGAATAAAGAGAGAACTATGACCTTCTCATTGTTATCTCTGTTTCTCTTCAGGGATACAACATTTTGTCACATTAGCTTCTGATTAGTTACACATATGGTAAAAAATTATTATTCTCAAACAACATCGTAGTCCCCACCTCCTTGTAGAAGACAATATTATTATTATTACATGTGGTTTCACTTACCAACTCTGATAACGTAGAACTTGATGCTATAAAAACAAAATGCCTGGACAGTCTTAAAAGGTTTGCCTGCAGCATATTATGAATAAAGAGACATAGGTGATTGACTGGAAATAACAAGGCAACAACTTTAACTCCACAGTAATAGCAATAGCAATCACGAAGGGAAAAAGTGGGGCAATATTCCCAGCCTGTTGCACCCGGTGGTGTCTCCAGTGAGATCTAATTGCCCTGTCTAACCAGGCCTATTGTAATACAATTTTAAAAATCACAATAATTGGATTTGCTTCCTGTTGAAGTTGGTACAGGATAAAAATAAAATCCAGATTGATTAGGGGCTTTTTAGGGAAGATGCAACTGACCTGCCAGAAGCATCAGTTTCACTACTGGTGGGGATATCCTGGCTGTCTGTGTAGCGCCTAAGTAACAGAATATCTGGATATATATATTTATGTATTATATTAAATATAGCGTTGCAAGTGCCTGAGCTATGGCAAAAAAATGCATTTGCCAGAGATGAATTGATTATATCCACTGGGTACACCTACTCTGGGTCAGCTGCTCTGTGGGTGTTTATTTGTTACTGAATTCTTTCACCTTTCTGATATGGGAGGTAGGTATGGTCATGTCCAGTTGATCCCAAAAAGGGTATTCAGGATTACATGGCACCTTGGAAAAAAAATCTTGTTTTGAAGTATGAAAATGGTTGGGGCTGTTTACCTTAGGCAGGAGAGGCATGAGAAGAGACACTGTGCAAACACACAAAGCAATAAATGCTCAGGAACATGCAGATTGATGCATTTCCACTCTTTCTAGCCCATCAGGAGAGTGTGAGGGGGTATTTAATAAAACCAAAAGATGGAAAATGAAAGAAAGATAAATAATAAAAAATCTTTCACACAAGATATATAAAAACTGTGAAACTCCTTATCACAGAGGCTCTTGGAGGACAAGAAAGTAATAGGATTTAGAAAGGATTAGACATTTATATGCATATCTGGAAAAGTCAGGGGTATAATTAAAGATACCAAACATTTCAGAAGGGCTATTAAGCCTTGCATTCAAGCCTTACACCAACCCCTATTATTGAAGGTATTTCTGCATGGACACTCACAGGCAGACATGGGCTGGCTCTGCTGGTACTCTGATGCTACTGGACATGAAGCAACCTCACCTGCTGCAGCCCGGTTAGACCGGCATGGAGCCAAGCAAAGGTGATTGAGCACAGCTGTCAGCTTGCAAAATATAGTAGAACCTGGAGATCTGACAGCTCTGACCATCTGAGAGTGGTACCACAACCCTGGGCCTGAACTGCTGTAGGAACAGCAATGTTCCTGAGTGCTACCGTTCCCCTTCCCATCTGCACCTTTTCACGGACCTCATTCCCATGACATTTGGCTTCAGCACCTGTGCAACGTGAGTGCAAAAGCAGAGCTACCCCACACTTTGAAGAAAACACACAGAAGGCAAGGTCTGGAGCTCCTGCCATATTATATTTATTTTTCTTTCTGGGATTAAGCAAGCTTATTAATGCGCCTTTTGTAAGTTGCTGTAATAGTAAAACAGCTGCTACAGTAAACACTACATCTTCAAAAGTTGGCTTAAATTTCTCAAAATCAAATTAATACTTAGTTGCTTCTATAATTTATTCTCAGAGGGCCTTTCCAGGGCTACTGTATGTTCAAGAAGAGCTTTTTCTCTCTCCAAAGTGCTATAGCTACTTCCCTGACAGGAAAGAGAACGTATGTTTACATAAACATGAAAATAAGTAATCTATAGCTTGTTTTCTAGGTTTGGTAATATGACTTTTGATACCCTTCCCAGCTGACTACTGTAGCAGCACACAGAAGATGAACACTGTTTGGTTTCTTTGTAGATGGCAGGGAGTGATTATTAGTTTCTTTTGCACCTTCCGTGTCTCATCACTGTGACTCCACATGGGTAATGGCTGAGCTGGGACCAGGAGGAATGACGCTTTCTCCTGCAGTGCTCTTATAGGTGTGATAACCCATAGAATCGTAGAGGTTGGAAACGACCTTTGTGTTCATCGTGTCCAGCCATTAACCTACCACTGCCAAGTCCACCACTAAACCATGTCCCTAAGTGCTACGTCTACACATCTTAAAAACCTCCAGGGATGGTGACTCAACCACTTCCCCGGGCAGCCTGTTCCAATGTTGACAACCCTTTGGGTGAACAAATTGTCCCTATTATTGAACCTAACCCTCCCCTGATGCAGCTTGAGGCTGGTTCCTCTCGTCCTGTCCCTGGTGACTTGGGAGCAGAGACCGACCCCCCCCCCCTCACTCCAGCCCCTCTCAGGCAGCTGCAGAGAGCGAGAAGGGCTCCCCTCAGCCCTCTCTTCTCCAGGCTAAACCCCCCCAGCCCCCTCAGCCGCCCCCCAGCACACTTGTGCTCCAGACCCTGCCCCAGCCCCGCTGCCCTTCTCTGGACACGCTCCAGCCCCTCCAGGGCCTTCTTGTCCCGAGGGGCCCAAACCTGAGCCCAGCATTCGAGGTGGGGCCTCACCGGGGCCGAGCACAGGGGCCCCATCCCTGCCCGGCTCCTGCTGGCCACACCAGTGCTGACACAAGCCCGGGGGCTGGTGGCCTCCTTGGCCACCTGGGCACTGCTGGCTCATGCCCAGCCGGCTGTCAGCCAGCACCCCTGGGGCCTTCTCCGCCAGGCACTTCCCAGCCCCTCTGCCCCAGGCCTGCAGCGTTGCCTGGGGTTGGTGTGACCCAAGGGCAGGACCCGGCACTTGGCCTTGTTAAACCTCACACAGTTGGCCTCCGACCATCGAACCAGCCTGTCCAGGTCCCTCTGTAGAGCCTTCCTACACTCAAACGTATCAACACGCTCACCCACTCTGTGCTGTACTTGTTGGCTAAAGATACTGGACAAGGCTCAAAAAGCTGGTGGTTCAGAAGTAGGCTCTGGAGTCTAAGCAAGTCGCCTGACTTTCAAAAGCTAGGAGCAGTCTTTCACTGTGCCCTTTGCCAAGTCCTATTCTCTGTGGCACAGTGAATGTCCTTCTTGATTACATTTTCAAAAGCAATTGCAAAACTTGGGATCTTTTCTTCCCTGCTCATTTTTGTCAATATGCTTTAGGCTGCTACACTGTCCTGGTCCCTTTGCAAGCTAAGCTGAACAACTGTGTGCTACACACTCTCATTTAAATGTGACCAGCTCCCCATTCAAGTTAACTTTGACATACTCAACAAATGGATATTTCCCTGATCTCAGGTCTACTGCAGTGCTAAGAGCACACGATATTGTGCTGTTACTTGATCACATTGCCACTTTCATAATTGTTCTGTATTGCAGAATTATATAATTTCATTCCATCATTGAAGACATAATATATACTTGATGAAGAAAGTGCTATTTAAGAATTACGCAATAAGTATGCATTGAGATAGATGAGGGTTTTTATACAAGTGCCTTAATATACAAAGGATATCATAAAACATAAGGGTTTCTTCCATGAGAACTATCTTTGGAGATAATAAAACAGAAGTTGCACTAGTGAATTAAAGTGATATATTGAATTTTTGCCAGTTTACACTACATTCACATGAAGCTTCCAGCTTTAACCTGGCTAGGTTAGGATAACCCAGTGGTTTTGACCTTAAAGTATTCCTTGGGCTCAGTTCCTAGAGCTGCTACAACCTCTGTGATTAACCTGGGGTTCTTCTGCATTTCATTTCTCCATCTAGAAGGTTAGAATAGTAATACCTTCTTACTTCACAAAGATACTGTAGAAATGACTGTATAAACATACATTTAGAAATGACTGTGTATCATTTGAGTACCGCAGTAACTGGGAGCAAACCAACTGCTGGAGACATATTCACTCAAATCTGCAGTGACTGTTTGGCCACAATGGAAAATCAGTCATCAAGGTCTGAATAACTCAATACAGAAACATCCCAGAAGGAAAAGGCCTTCTTTAGCACCTTTTTCACAGTGAGTGGTGGCAGAAGAAAACAAGGGACTTTCTCCCTGCAACCAAGCTAATACTTAAGTTCAATTCAAGAGAAGGCCAGAACTGCGTTAGTACAAAGTTGGGGAATGTTGGACTCCCGATGGCTCTGCCATGCCTACCTGGATGACCTCAGCCATCAGGGCTACCAAAGATGAGACCTTTCATGAACAATAACTGTTCTGATTTTTTCCAAAGCATGGGCAGATTTGTTGAAGCTGTTCATGGATTATCTCAGGTGTGGATGTGATTAAACACCTTGCTAGTAGGCGAGGATTACTGGAGGAACATGTTCACAATGAAGGCCCTCAGTGCTCTCCCAGGTGCCAGATCAGACGTATCCAAACACAGGGGAACTAATTAGGACATATTAGAATCACTTGAAATTTTGATCCATCAGCCTTTGTTGAACGTAACACAGCTACAGCAAATGCCAGTCTAATTTCAATTGTTGTATGGGCCCCTGCCGCTTGGTAAAGACCAAGATGAGCCTAGAAGACAATCAGAGACATTTGTACCGCATGTGTAGATATGTCACCTGGAAATACTTAGCTTTAACAGCCTTCACTGTGCATCCACCACAGAACAAAGCTTTATGAGAAAGCCCGTAATTCCCATCTATCCACTTCTTACATGACTTACATACGAGTATATAACTACCATGGCTGCACTGGGGTCCTCCCACAGCAACTCGGCAAATTTTATTCATTGTCAGTAGCAGAGTTTTGTCTGTCTGTATTTTTACTAGATGACACGTGAGAGAACCGCATGCCCGTGCAGGTTAGCTGCTTGCAGAGCAGCAAATACTGGCTGAAACGGCTGTGGCCAAGAGAGGCATGACTGACAACAGCCCCTGATCCAGGTAATGAGCCCTTCATGCCAATTACCTCTTGTGGAGGTCTAACCTTCACTTCCTTCATGCGTACAGCCTCTGCCAAAATTAAGAGGAACTACACACACATAGTGATAGGCAATCTTTTGGTGGATTGGGATAGTGATCCAGTTTACAAGTGGAAAAGGAAGAGTGACAGAAAAACCAGAAAATCCTCAGCTCGCTTAAGAAATCCCTTTTCTCCCTTTCAGAGTACTCATTGTTTTCTCACAGGTTGGTGTTTTTCTTCCTACTGATGCTGAATGCTGATAAGACTGTTCTTGGTGCAGCCTCCGAAACTCACTCAGCTGCTGAACAAACCCACGGACTTTCCCTTACACTAGATTATAGCAAACTGCCTGATTTACACACACCTCTGACCAAATACCACCTCAGTAACACCAATATAAACCCAAAATAATACCACTTAGGTTGATGAGTATGACACAGGATTTGCAGGGGGATAGCAGAGTGGAAACACTGCAATAAACTTAGTCACTTTATCACTTTATTTAAAAATAAACTTGCTTTCTGTTGATACCTGTGTTTCTGCTGCCCTCTGTGACACCCATTATAAGTAACAGAAAGGTTTCTATATCTGCTTTTAATTAACATTTAATAAAGCGGATCTTGCATACTACAGCTTCAGCTACCTGAACTTAAGTCTGTCATTAGGCAAAACTATTATAAAAAAAATTACTGTATAGTAATTATTAAAATATTTTCCTCAGATTCAGTATTCACATATTTATTCTCCTATTAAACGCAAGGAAGAATTATTGCAGCTGTGCGACCTGAAGTTTTATGCAGGGTGGTTGTGGGAAAGGCTGCAAAGGCCTGATGTTTTAATGGGACTGGCAGACGTGCATTCCTCTGACTGCATGGGGTAGAGGAACTGCTTGCCCAAGGTCCAGTAAAACCCTGCATCAGCAGTGAATGAATCATACGTTCGATTTAAACAGAGGCACCATTTTTCAAATGCGAAAGGATTCAATATGTCCTGATTTTGTACTGATCAAAACTTCACTGGCTTCTGTCAGAGTAAGGCAGGGGATCTGAACAAAAGAAACCCACATAAAAGTAAATCTAGCAGAGCGAATACATAAAATAAATGGCGTGTTAGCTGAGTACAGTCCTCCAAAATGGATTAAGGGATCAGGTCACCCAGTGCCTCAGGACAACTTCTCAAATATGAAATACCCTGGTGTTCACTGTCAGTAAATGTCCTGATGGAGGCTTCTTAAAAAAACGGGAACCCTAACTGATCATCCCCTCTGGAAATGTACATAAAAGTCACAGAAACAGTTTAAAAAATAGTAATAGAAGAATAGGTTATTTACAAGTCAGTCTTTGACCAAAGGCCAAATCTCCATCTACTGATGTGGAGTGGCAGTTCTTTAAACCTTAGGCTAACATGTTGCTGTATTCCCAAGCTTTAAATAATTTTCCTTTGAAACGGGGAGTTTAAAACCCTCAGTAAAGTATACATGCGCAGCCTTCACACTGAAATCCAAATCTGAAGTGCTTGCTCTGCAAAACATTTTGTATTACACACCTGGGGCATAACATACATGAAAGGCTCTGTATGATTCACCACACCTCCCCACATATCCTTGTATTTTTTTAATCTTTTCACTTAGCGAGAACAGAAAGATCACTTGTAAAGATTACAGGGGAAAATACAGGATCCAGAAAATGGCATTTTTTTTTGCTCTAGGAGTAAACAGGAGGTGGTTAAATCTGATTGTTTATCTCAAACTTTATACCAGCTTTGCCGTGGGCTTGTTCACAGATCTTCTCTCCTGCCATTGGGACGAGCCAAAGAGCCCCCATTTGCATGAGCATATGTCCCAGTAATGGGTCCTAGGGGTTCACCATGCAAATATTGTCCCAGCCCCTGTAAATGGGACTAAAGAGCAAAAATGAGTGACACAGACTGTGACAGGTAAGATATTACACAGAGACACGGAGAGTAGCATGAGCAGTTTTCCATACAGAGAGCTGATCTCCTCCTTTTCCAACTTAAAGCTCAATCATCCTAAAACACCCCTGTTGATGTGCAATTCATTTTGAACAGACATGTACAATTTAATCTGGTTTGTTCTTTGCATTCAGTAGCAAATATTTTTGGCAACTAGTAGCTTGCTAATGCACAGGCCTCTCCCAGCCCAGTAACTATTAAGGAAACAAATAACTTTAGTTTCAACTGATGAAAAATATCCAAATAAATCACCTTTTATCAGTAGAAGAATAAGTTATCACCTCTTTAAAAGGTAAGTGCACACTGCAGGTCATTCTTCATCTGCACTTCAAGTGTAAACAGGCCTTTTACCCAGCCTACAGCTCTGCTATGATCAGGCCACAAAGCTGACAACAGAAGGGATGGTTATTGTCCTCCTGCCACTGCACGCAATGCTGTTGAGCTGCCCTGTATTACAGAAACTTCAAGGTTGATTGTATAGTTGCTGTGCACAGTAACAGCAAATAAATAAATGAAGTCAAGACCTGATGTCACCCTCCTGCCTTTAGCTCTGTTTCCAGTTATTAAAGCCACCGCATGGGCTCAGCCTGGTATGATACAGCATTGCATAAGCTGGGAAAATAAGCTTTGGGGGCACAATGCGTGTGGGTGGGTGGATGTCACAGATTCAGGGTGCTGTTGATTTCAGCCCAGGTTATTTTATCTGTTGCATCCTTTGCTGGTGGTGTAGAAGATGTCCTACTCCTGGCACCACCAGTGTTGGGAATATTCTCTGTGCCCGGTGACATCACATGAAGAATTAATGACTGAGGAGGTAAAAAGTCAGGAATGGGGCTTTGTATCCATTGGCATTCCCTGTCAATGGGCTGCAAATTAGTTTAAAAAGCAAAGCCACAAGGAAAAAGATCAAAACCAGCGATAGGCTGCAACTGGCTGGAATGCAGCGAGGCTCAGGCGAGGGAATGACATAGCTGTAAACCACCTTTGCTCCTCACTTAATTTAGTGCTAATCTTGTTCCAGTTTAAACTGGAGAATCCTGACGGCTGCTCTGAGTTATAGGAGTTGCCAGCGTTCTCGGGAGGTTTTCTTCTTTCTGCTGTTTGCGAAGTGAAAGTCACGCAAGGAAAGTATCTTGTGTCAATCATGGGCTGGGATTCCTTTGATGCTGGCATTTACTTAAATTTTTATTCTATTTTAATATTCCACAGCTAACTTGTGACAAGGGCAATAACAATTAAATTAAAGCAAATAAACTGGTTGGCTTTAGATGTACCTTATCAATCCCAGTCCTTCCACACATCTCTTAACAATTTTGCCACTGAACTGTCAAAGACATGATTAAAAAAAGGTGGCTGCTAGAAGTCTTAATGCTGATGAATTTGATCCTGAGTGGTCTGTTCCTACTCAGCACAAATGCTAAGCAATTAATTCTTAGCCATGACTTACGCCACTGTCAATTAAAGCAGGGTCTGGCACAGGAATTTTGGGAAATAAAAAATACATTGTCTTGTGGTGTGTCACCACATTGTGCTGTTTTTTTTTTTATCCAATAAAAATAGAAAATACTTAAGTGAAATGATGATAAAGGGGAAGAGGAATAGGCATGAAGTTTAAGGAGGCTGTTGGTCAGCACACTTTTCTGGTGACTTCTGTGGGTTTTTTTCAGATAACGTGCAGTCTGCCCACTCAGAGCCCTGCAGCACATAGGCTGTTAATCTGATCATCATTGGTGCATGCAGATGAAATACAGCTTTCCGTTTGGTGGTGCAGCCCTATGCCTCTTCTCAGTAAAGAAATCAGTTCATTATCCAGTTTCATGATTATGCGCTAATTCAAAAAGTAATTTAAACGTACACCCAGATCTGCCCTTTCAGAAAGGTCGTAACACCTCTGTGGTTTTAAGCATGTTCAAAAAGCAGTGATTTCAGCGTGGTTTACAAATGTGGTCCAGGAAGTTCCAAGACGGGGCGCGCCGACAGGAGTATGCCAGGTCCCGAATGGCACTGACTTGATGCTTCAGTCTGAGTAGCTGGGCACCAGCGTATTTCTAGCCAGATGTCAGCCCTAACTTCTAGACTTCCAATAGCAAGCTCTTTTTCCTGTTGTCTGGCTATTGGCATCAAAACTGAATTATAGAATTTACCTTCAACTCTGTTGGTAATTCTCTATTTTTGCTAGATCTGGATTTGGTCAAATCACAGGTAATATTATTTTTTAATTATTTGACAGTTAAGAGTGTTTGTGGATGCAGGGTGATGTGGGAATCTCTTCCTTATTTATTGTATTCTCGTAGAGATTAAAAAAAGCATGTAATTCATCCTCACCAAACCCCTGTGAAAGGCTTGAAAAGAGTCAGTCTTCTGGAACTTCTGTTCATGTCTCTTAAAGAAATAATCATACTTTACACTTATATAGCACCCTGCATGTGAGGAAGTCAAAAAAGGCAAAGAAGAGCAGATTCCTGAGATTTTGACAGAAGAAACCACAGAAATTCTCATGGGACTCGGAGAGTTGCTGAGCAGGGATAGAAAATAAAAAGAGTGAGAAGATCTTTTTTCAGGTTCTGCATCTTAGCAAAAATAGAAGTTCTCTGGGGGACTTCTCTGAAACTTGTCACAAAACTGCGATCTAGCCATCCTAGGCTAATGACAGTCATCAATGAAACTTGATTTTCTTTCAACTGTCAGGGTGAAGAAATAGCTAAAAGCAAGAGTGGAAAGATATATTCTTTTTTATTTTCAGATTTTTGGGTTACTATTACCTGATGATGATCATTTTGCACAAGATATTCAACTGATGTTGTAACAGAATTTGCAAGGGCAACCAATCTGTCATGATTATGGTAGTTTCAGGCAAATCTATGAGGTTGCACAAAGAAATCATAATAATTTTTAGGATTTCTGCCTAGATTTTAAGGAAAGTTAGTTAATTATGGGAAACTCATGGCTTCTTGGAAGTTCTAGCTCTGTTTTGACCCCTTTACAAATGTAACTTCTACACCAACATAAAATAGCATAAGAAAATATTTTCCCTTTCCTAACATTTTCAAGTATAATTTCAGAACCCAGTTAATACCTGGGCTTCCGCAGTAGCAAGTAATTAGAACAATAGGTATTGGAAAATTGCTGCTGATTATTTCAAAATATTTCAGAGTTTACATATGCTAAGAAGGATTTCAGGTTTTTTAAGCTTAGTGATTGTTATCACAAGTCTAATAAATTCAATTTCCTTAATTAACCATCACTTTAAAAAATTTACCATTCCTACATTCCTAAAACTATTTTATTTTAACATCACTCATTTTTAACATATGTCACAATTCAGAAAAGTTCTATAAATAAATAGATTGAGCAATTTAAAGCTGAATATTATTCTGAACCACCTGGTTGCAAAATAATATTTATGTACAAATGTGCATTTAATTTAGAAATATTATCCTACAGTCACATTTTGTGTCATGTAAAAGTTAAATTAACACCCGAAGTTTTGTTTATGAGACATTTTTTAATTTTGAACTTAAAAGAAAATGATAAATTATTTCAGCTATTCTATAACTTGCCGTATATAATACAAAACATATGGCTCCTTAAAAAGCATCGAACAGGCTGCCCCTGCAAAATACAGACATATGGCCTGATTCTTCCAAGGTTAGGAGTGCTGGGAGTCGGGATTTGGCTCCGGCTGATGTACAGTGAAAGGCAGGGTGTGAAATCAGACTCTGGGTTTGAGTTCCGAGACTTGCAAAACATGTGGAATTCTGTGTTTGGGACATCTGTATCCACAACCTGTGTCACCAAGGGGCACTTTGGTCTGTCCTGTGTACCCAAGGTGGCATCAGACCACTCTGCTACACCACTTTTGGGGTACCTCACTTGTCAGGGTAGGAGTAGAGGTCTGAGGAAGCACTCTTTGATATGTTTCAATACATTAACCCACTTTTTTTATTTGTATGTAAAGGTGGGTGAGACCTGATTGGGAACCCTGCACGACATTGCCATGTCAGGCACGTGCACCTTCATCCCAACAGTGCCGGAACAAAGCACCGATACAGACCTCCAGTGCAGTGCAAGGCGTGTCCTCTTCAAACATTTCTAAATGGTCACTATTTCTTCGCTGTCTTTTTTTGTTCTTGGCATTTTAACAAACTGTCCCTCTTAATTCCTTTTTCCCATACCGAACTCAAACATCAGTAACAATAGATTATCAGTCAGTCAAGGGAACTGGCTTTCGGCTCTGCTGAAAGGCCTAACCTCCTTCTCACCCATTTCTGCTGGGCTTTTGTGGCCTCCGGAGGTGTGAGCTGTCAAGGGACAGAAAGGCTGATATGATCTTAGGTTTTACTGACGGTCTGCTTGGAGAGCATCAAGCAAGTTTTCACACGTGCTACATCATGTTGATTGGTGTAAGAAATAAATGCTCATTCCCCCCTCCATGACTGTCATATCTTTCCAGTTTCTTTGCTCCTGGGTCTTTCACTTTGATGGGCTCAGACTTTCAGCCTGCTTGCACACTTGTCTTTGTTTCTTTCCAACCTCACAGAATCACAGAATCCCAGGTTGGAAGGGACCTAAAGGATCATCTCGTCCAACCTTTCTAGGAAAAGCACCTTATTGCAAGGAACCTCATTGCAAGGAACACGCAGGCTTGTCCCTGGAGTTGTGAAGGAGGTCATATGGTGCATGGTTCACTATGATTCCTGCTTCCACTGCTTGATGTTCAGCACTGGGAGGTACAACCAAGAAGTGCAAATCTCAGCATGTCCCTTGTATTGCTCCATTACCACATTCCTCCCTCTCTCCAACGCATCTGTGTCAGAAAGTTGTCCTCAACTTGTACGACTCAGGGAACTGATGATGTCATGGCTGTAATTTGTACCAACTTCTTTCTGGCCAAATCACAGCCAAGCGAGAACACTGCTTTGCTGTTGCTTTAATAGATAAAATAAAGTTAAAAACATGCAGAATCCCAGAATCCCAGGTTGGAAGGGACCTCAGGGATCATCTAGCCCAACCTCTCTAGGAAGAGTGCAGGCTAGACAAGATGGCCCAGCACCCTGTCCAGGCGACCCTTGAAGGTGTCCAACGTGGCCGAGTCAACCCCTTCCCTCAGGAGATTATTCCAGTGGTGACTGTCCTCACTGTCAGAGGAGTTGTGACATCTGCACTGAAATAGGAAAAATGGTGCAGAATTGACAAGTGTTGTTCTGTTGGTGTCAGTTATTACTACTGGTCCTGCTGCTGTTTGGAGACCAGGGCCTCAGCCACCTCTGAATTTCATCTGGCTTGCTGGAACAGGACATCGTTTGAATGAAGATGAAGTTTAGAGACCAACAAAAGCCATTTTGCTGTGGTGGTTCTCAAAACTTTAGTTGATTTATTTATATATGACATGGGAAATACTGAGGCAAAAGTGCGCTCTAGGCTAGTAAGCTCTGAATTAGGGGTGAGCCAACAGACTTATGTGCCTCTTTTCTGTTCAGATGAGGTTGAAATGTGGCCAATGAGCGTGGCACCGAGCTTAAAAAAATCATTCAGGAGCTTGAAGGGCAGTCAGTGCCTCTTTGCAGAGTGCGGGTACCCCGGCTCTGAGCACACTCCACTCACCTCCATGACTGCCAGGCAGGTGCTTCCTGGGCTTTACTAATTCCCAGGAATTGGTAGAATACTACTAGGTCTCCCTCATGAAAACATGACATTTCTGCATTTCTCTTTCATCTGTCCAGACACAGTATTTAGAAACCTGATGCTTCAGAGCTGGAAGTGTTGTGTCACGATTGTTTCACCAGTGCATAATGTTGTTCCTGGAACCTGTTTCATAAGGCTCGGCGTTTCTGGAAGTAATATGTGCAATGCAGAATTTGTGTAAAGGGTTCAGACATGGAATTAGTAGTGAGAAGTGCAGAAGAACTTCAGATGCTTGCATTTCAAAGGAACCAGGAAAATTGCTTTCCAATGTCATCCAGCAAAGGTTCACCCAGTGTCTTACTGGGGTCTTAAAGCCACACTCACTGAGATCTCCTGACTAATGTCATTAATTCCAAACAAACCAAAATCACCCCCCTTCATCCCAGAACACAGGAAGATCTTTGGTGTTGATATTTGGTTCCCAGAGGTAGGAGATAGATCTTAAATTTTCTGAAACTGACGTTGGTTTTATAAAGCTAAAACCTACCAATGGACATGTGCAAACCCAAAATCACGCAAAGGTTTTTTCTTAGTTGCAGACAACCTGTTAGGCCATGTTTGAAAGAGCATTGCCCTTCCTCCCAGCACAGAGGTAAGAGGTAGCAAGTATACCCTGCAAGAGCTGGGCCCCTTCTACCATGCATTCACATACATGAGAGACCTCTGAAACAAATATTGCCTACAGGAAAGGACCAATTTAAATCAAACATTTCCTGGGCATCATACCAAAGAGAAGAAAAATATACTAGATCCCCTCTAAAAGCTTATCTGGAAATGAAACAAAGCTTTTATGCGAATAAGTATCTAGTGAACCCAAAGACAAAATGACATTTTTTAGGTGACCTGAACAGAAGAAAAAGAGTGGATCAGTTAAAAATTGATTAAAGAAAAAAGAAAGAAAATAAGCCTAAAATATCTTTCAAAAACCAGCTGAGTCCCTGACAAAGAGAACTGAATTAGTTAAACAGAATAATCTGGTAAAAAATACAATTATGGTACCCCAAGGTTATCTGTTTATCAGATTTCTATTGTACACCTTCCATCTGTTCTTCTCCTTATACCTCAGCAGATCCTTCCCAATATTTTAAGCAATTTCTCTGAGTTGGTAAGTGCCCTTCCTGTATTTTTCTATAGTCCAGTATTTCCTCTTATTTCTGTCATAGCTTTTTAATGCAGCAGTCTGCAGCTGGAGCAAAGAGAGCCCGTGAAGGTACTTCCCCCTTTGGAAAGGGGGAAAAACACACGGATTCCTGTCTCATTCTTAGAACATTTGTTTTTTTAACATGAAGTTTCGACTATCTCAGGTTAGCAGCTGTGACCCTCTGAAAAGCAAATTCAACAGCCAGGCCTGTAAAGATGACACATTTTACAAGAAAATGTATATATTGATATATTGCTATTTTAAGTGTATATATCCTTAATAGTATGTGTTATTAAGAATAATAATAAATAATAATAATAATAATACGCATTATTAAGAATTGCAATGGGTATGTAGCTGCACAGCTGCTAATTCCTAGACGCTATCCCACTGTTTGCCTGCTGGTTTCACCCACGTTGAGAAACCAGTCAGGAGTTATAAGCAGGCGGATGGTTCCAGCCCTTTCTGCCTGGTGGTTTGTACTGATGACGATGTGAACATACCCCGCCAGAGAATCAAATGTTTTGTTTTTCTTCTCCTTGGGGTGACCATTGTCTCCAGCTGGTTCTATACAGAATGAGTCATTAATTAAACCTGGATTCTTTGCAAGTGGCCCGTTGTAGGGTGAACAATATTTTGGGGGATTTCAGGGTGACGTTATATTTATGATTTCACATTTTCTTTGCTCTTCCTTCTGCCGCAAGTATTCCACTAAGAGACAGAAAGTGAAAGGCTCGGTTAAGAAAAACACAGCCACCTCCAAAGTGCTAAAACTGCAATAAACCCATCATCTCTAACAACAGCGGAGCATGAAAAGATAAAAAACAGCCTGCCAAGAATGTAGTAACCACCCATTCACTTTTAAATGCTCTCCACACTTCAATGCACAGACCTAATTACTTTTCTGCATTCCCAAATCCACTTTGCAGTGCTGCAATCAGAAACCTGGCGTTAAAATATTTTAGACTCTAAGGATCAAGACTAATTATGGGCCTAAGCTGCACCTTTTGGTTTCCTTACGAACCAGCCTGCCCCCCTCCCCCAGGCTCTCCACCCCCTTCCCTTCTTTGGGATGCTTTAAAGCACGCTCCACTAGAAGAAAGGCTGTCCAGTCTCAGTCGGGGGTGAAGTAAAGAGAGAATAAAACAAAAAGCAACTCAGTCCAATTCAGTAAGCTTCAATGAAGCTGGTATATTTAATGTGAGCCCAGGGTTAGCCTACAGAATTGTGGCAGAATGCAATATTCTCAACAAAAAAAGATGTGTTTAAAGTCGGGCAAGGCCCCATAAGGCTGTTGTTGGTGTTTAAGCAGTACACCGAGGTATTTAGCTCTGAGGGTTTCTAAACATTCCAGCTGAGAATAAAACCACAGCTTTACAGTAGCTTCTTAAAGGTTTGGGGGGCTGGGAATGTTCCCTCCTCCTTGCATTGAAAAGTCAATAAACAGTAGGAAAGATCATGTCATAACAAAGATGAAGCCACCTATTACAGGGTATAGTGATGGCTAATGGCGCTATCAGAAGGACTAATCCCATATATTAAATGCTGTAATTGTTTTAATAATATCATGGTTATTAGAACACCCAAGTGTGGGGCATTTTTCATTTTGTGCAGCATGAAACTGCTGCCAACCATCCACCCTTCCTATGGCAGGCGCTTGCTGAAACATGGAAATATTAGATAATGACGTCAACGACGCAGGCGGCAGCCTGCGCCCCAAGCACGTTTTCTGATATGTGTACCTTGCTTTTCATGGCATTAACTGAGCTACTTTAGGTCATTTTTGTCTGGGGCTAAGCTCCTAAAAAGCTTTCATTCCTGCTAAACACTTGTCTGCAAAAGTTGGCACTGGTGTTTTGCCTCTGTGAAGCGCTTTTGGTTCCACTTATTTAATAACAGTAATAATAATAAGAATAATTAAAAAAGTAACATACTTGTTCCTTGTCAACATACAGGTGGCGAGCCTGTTTCACGGACCTTAATGAGAAAAAAAACCCCAACTAATATATTTAGTTCTCTGAAGTCCCACTTTCTTCCCTTTACACACGTCATGATAGGCTCAGATTATTACGAATCCCATAGTTATGGGCACATAAATGTTTTAAACCCCAGTCCAGTTTGGGATAATCGAAATTAAATAGTCATCTGCAGCTGCTGTTATGAGGGGAAGGGTTAAAACAACAAGGCGGTCTGTGGGGCGATAGTTCACATGAAGGTTTAAGAAAAATAATAAGGGAGTTAGCAAAGAGCATGCACATTGGCTTGCAACTACCAATTAACCCTCCTTGTTAGATAGGTAATTTATTCCACTCAGCAGCATCAAATATCAGACAAAAAGGTGGCCAAAACAGTAATTATCTTCATGGAATTCAAAGGCTTGAAAGCCATAATTCCTAAGAAATAAAAACAGAGTTCTTTTCATAGTATACGCTTCATCTAAAGACTGTAATAAGAGACAGGCCCTAGCTGTGACCCTTTACACTTCAAGGTGAAAAAGTAGGTTAAAGAAAGTAATGGCAATAATCACGGGGCTTTTCTACATAAAACAGTCTCTGAGTGGAGGTCAAAGATCAAACACTCGGGGCACTACCTGCGTCACACAAAGATCTCTTCCACAATAGAAATGAAGAGCAAGACAGGCAGGAAAGAGCAATAAGACTAATCAATTCTAAAATTATTAGGAAAAGAAAGAGGAAAAAAAAATGCAGATTTTGAAAAGTCTGGATGAGATTAAAAAGAAGTGCACCCATTCTCTCCTTAATTTTTTGAAAAAGTAAGTCTGATGATTTCCTGCACTTCACAGAGAGCTTCTACCAGGAAAAAATGTTAAATATTTCCATTTCATCTTCATCCCCACCCACCAGTTATGTTCTTTTGCACCATCTGAAACAGGCTTTACATTCTCCTTTGTACCACTTTGGACAATTTTACAGAGAACTGATGTCTATTTCTCAGGATTATACTCTATTTTTTTTTGTTGTTGTTAAGCCTTTGGATGATTTTTAAACCACAGCAAGCAGGATCCCCATTCTGACTTGTGTGAGTTATAGGAACAGATTTCACATGAACTAATCAAGTGAAATGCACTTCTACCCCCCATCACTCCAGCTGTTGGAGAGTTCAAAGGTAGATCCCCACAATGGCATGGAAGCAATCTCTGGCCTTGCTCTATACCCTGGGGGCGATTTTGTCAAGGATTTAATAATAAAGATATCCCTTATTTTTCTTTTGAGAAGGTTCAGGTATGCATCCAGTTGCCTGATTCAAATAATTCTTTATTTTACAGCCATGTTTAAGTCTTATAGGTTACGTTTTAACATGTAAATACTGCCCCTTTGACTTTACCATGCTTCTTCCCTTTCTTAAGGCTGGGCAGATGCCAAGGTTTTGCTGGAATAAGAGCAAACTTAGCAGCGAGCAGGACCCAGTCCCAGGAGAGCAGAGGGGACTGCAAGGCACACACGTGCTAAGTGGTTACTTGCCTGGTGCAATATATTTTGCCCTTGGTCTTCCTTGAGTTTCCGTTGTCTAAGTATCTACTCATTCCCTCTGACAACTCCTTTATCACAGAATCATAGAATCGTTAATGTTGGAAAAGACCCTTAAGATCATCGAGCCCAACCACTAACCTGTCACTGCCAAGTCCACCACTGAACCATATCCTCCAGCACCACGTCTGCCCTTCTTTTAAATACCTCCAGGGATGGAGATTCCACCACCTCCCTGGGCAGCCTGTTCCAATGCCTGACAGCCCTTTCGGTGAAGAAGTTTTTCCTAATATCCAACCTAAACTTCCCCTGGTGCAGCTTGAGGCCATTTCCTCTCGTCCTATTGCTTGTTACTAGGGAGAAGAGACCGACCCCCACCTTGCTACAACCTCCTTTCAGGCAGCTGCAGGGAGCGATAAGGGCTCCCCTCAGCCTCCTTTTCTCCAGGGCAAACCCCCCCAGCTCCCTCAGCCTTCTTACAAGCAAGCCAAAATAAGGAGATGTTTATTTAATCTACAAGCAGGTTGGTGGACCCCCATAGAAAGCTGATGTGTAAAGAAATGCAGAATAGGGTGCTCAGGTACAGAGAACAGGTCACCAGTGTGGAGCCGTGTGTTCTTGCTAGAAAGGTTACTGCAAACATCACCTTTAAGACATACAATGATATACAAACAACATGTAGCATTAATTGACCGGCCTTTTATTAGCTGGCGTTGACCAAGCTGTCTTCATGACTTCTGTAGGATAACAAAACAGAAAATTAAAAACCAAAAATTAATGATTAAGTGTCTGGCATCACAGTGTGGAGCTATTTTATGGGAAACTTTAAAACACACATGCTGTATAACTAATGCTTCCTGTTCTCTAAGTAGAATGCAACAAAATAATAGGTGTATACCGTACAATTCCCAGGTTTTTTTTGCAGTTAGTGGTAATGACAAAAGACTTCTCTCATTCTTTGCTGCTACTATGGAATAGTCAAAAATTCCTTGGATGTCTGAACATTTTATACCATACAATCTAATAATTCACTATAGCATCAGGTCACAGAAGGCTGATTCATCTATCTGACACATTCAGCTATCTATTAGATATATGCTAACCCTTATGCCCATACTGTACAGAGCACATTCTGTAAAACTGAAGGAAAATATGACTTGACTTTATTTTTTCTAGCGGGTCAGAGAGGTTGCAGGGGTGAAAGACAGAAACATAGGTGCATTGTTCATCTAATATTTATTATGTTGAGTGCATACAGATTCTGTGAACATTTTCTGTTTGCTGAACCGCTTCCCCAAGATTTTAAGATAGGCCAAGAGGATCTGAGACACGAAAGCACATTCGTTTATTCTGCAGTATTAGTTCTTGGAAACTTGCTGTCTGAATTTTCTTCACATACAGGTCTTGAAGCATCCTCTAATATATGTCATCACAGATATATCCCTAACTATTAAATTGCCTTTAATGTGTTTAAGTCAAATATTTGCATTTGTTGTCAGATATCAGAATTCACTTCCTTGTGATGTAGTTTCAATTAGCAATTATTGTTTGATGACTCCTGAGAAAAACAAGCCTTCCTTAATAGCCACTGTGCTAGAAGGTATAATGATGGCTACATTGGCCTATTGTCTGAGATCTTGGCCAACTAGCAGAAGGTCACTGAGCCTCGTACCATTGATGTGATCTGACTGAGCATGAAGTTAAAATTATAGTCTCACAATGAGCTGTGATGTTTTGGGTTGCAATGTTTGCAATTAGCCACAATGTGACCTTCATGTTTCATCCCTTAAGAGCGGAGTTACATTATTGATTATTATTCCTGGCATTGCTGTAGTTTATTAGTTTTGTCAGATTTATTTTATATTAATTTATTTGCCACATGAGGATTATGTGGCAAGTCATGGAGTATGTGCCACACTTTTTTTATTACAGCAGATGTTCCTAAAATAGATGTAAGCATCTCTGCAAAAAGCAGCCCCTCTGTGCCAAATTCCAGCTTGTGCTAATGTGGGAACCCAGTAGGATGAGAGAAAGAGTATAAAGAACCTTTATCCATTGCTGCTGGAATGACAGCTCCTGAATTTTGAAAATGTGCTGCAGATTGCAGTGAGTTGCAAAGAGAACAGGGATGGCTGAGGCCAAATCTTGGGTTTGCCCCTCTCTCCGCCATGCTACACCCAGCGAACAACTGGTGCCATTTATTAATGCAATACAATCTCTTCCTGACTGTAATGCAGGAATATTTTGTCAAAATTCAACCAATATATTGTATAATGAATTTTTGTCTAGTATACATAAACTTCAACAAGTGGCCGTATTTTTTCCCTGAACAGACTCATTTGTGAAGTACCTAACCCTGTGACCCCACACCTCCTCCTACCATATTTTATCCCATTATTCTCACTGCAGCCTGCAGGGCCATGCAGATCTTTCAAAATTATCTTTTGATCTCCCATTGGAGATGCCACCAAAGCATCTGTTATCAACACATACCGATTTTTTTCTCTAAACTTTAATGAGAGTTTTAAGTAAGTTTGTTCCTAAGAAAGAGTCTTAAGAAACTTCAGTAACAACTTCCCTCCAAAACAATAATTCAGATTAAACCGATTTAGTCTTTGAATTCAACAGAGAGAAGCACTTCTTACACTAGCCCTAACCCCCCCAGCTTCCCCAATGATTTTGCAGGTCACAGTATGAGGTACTTGGTCGAAGCCTAGTTAGTTGTCATTTCTCTCATTTCTTTTGTCCAAGCGAGCCAGTTATCTTTTCCAAGAGATCTGCCAGTTAGTCTGGCATGGTCTTCCTTTGGTTACTCAAATTGCACTTAAGCCTGTTTTTCATGTGATATCAGATGAATGGCCTCTAAAATCTGTTCTGATGTTTATATAAAAATAAAAATAGGTTATTATAAGGCTACTTGATGCAGCAGGGCTGTAGGCCTGAGCAGGCATAACCTAGACTGCTAGTAGGATTAGCAGGGTTAGTAAAACTGGTAAGACTAGTAGAACTAGAAGGACTAGTAGGCTTTGCTATGCCCATTCTGTCTGTGGAGGTGGAAAAATTAGTTTGAACTTCTAGGGAAGTTTTAGAGATGAAACCAAACTCATGACCCTGAGTTTATAGAGCGAGGCATAATTTGTTTGTCCCCCATGTTCTGTAAGTCTGAGCAGAAACACAAACTTTTCTAATACTACATTCATCTATGCTCCCATGTTTTCAAATTCTGTTACTCTAGGGTGTACCTTGTCTCTGGCGAGTTTTCAATATCTTCTGGGAAACAGTGCCATTTCCCTCAATGATATGAACGTACTGTCCAACAGGACGTGTTGCTATTTTTAGGAGAAATAGACACAGAACAGTTAGGAAATTCAGACCAGCCTTGTAATTTCCAGGCTACAGAAACTGATCATCCCAAAGCAAGGCACCCACTGTCACTAACTCAAGGTGAGGTACAAGAAAATCAGAGAAATATGCACGGTAGACCAACAGCAAGCTAAAACTCCCACCTACCACCCATGTTTAAACTTGTATAAAAGCTCATGTTGGAGCAGTTTTGATTCCACGGAGGTGCAGTCAGGCATAGCAGGCTGTAAAGGGAATGCAATTTGATTCATATTTTACAATATGAAGGGAGAGGGGGAAAGAGAGGAAGACATACCGGCTAAGAGTGGGACCAGTTGTTTTACCGAGACTTAGGGAGCAGGTCAGAAGCAGTTTTGTGTAATCAGTGACTTCAGGAGAGTGTCTGTGGGTTTTAACAAGGCAGATTAGAGATGGAGAAGCAATGGCAGCCTGTGTATACATGTATACGCACAGTAGACTCTCTCCCTGACAGCGGATGATAGAAATCCTTCAGAAAGAGAGTATTCCCACCAGAGATCTCCCAAGTTCCTCTTGCAACATTACTAATCTCAGCAACTGAAGAAGGTATCTTTGGGGTAGAAGTTCTGCCAATGAGGCTTGGGAGGTAATGAGGTAATGTGTGACAAATCAGTTCAGGTTGGAAGGCAGCGATGATATGACCCTATTTGGCAGCATGGGAAGGCAGAGAGATTAGATTCCACCTGCTGTCACTTAAGCTTTTGCATCATTTTCCTTGTGTTTGCCAGGATATCCACAAGCCTACGCCAATAAAAAGATGAATATGTGTTTTGTAAACTGGATTGTAGCATTTTATAATGAGTTTATTAAGGTTTTAGTCCAAGTTCTTCAGTTATTGCTAGAGACTATGGTGCATTTCATTATTGACGGCTAAATTATTCACACTCAAGTGCACTTCCTGAATCTTTCTCTGGCTCATGGTATTTTTCTTTTGGTCTTGCAGTGATGGGTTCCAGGCAGATGCTCCAGGTACCTGTTCATACCACTCTGCCTTTTTGTCTCCCTTCATCTCACTTCGGGCTCACGCTTCACACCTGTGTTTAGTCTCTAGGCATGTGAGTAAATATCCTTCCAAGCAGGGATGCACTCCTGTAGCTCTTTTCTAGTGGGCTTTGGCTGTCTCACGTTGATGACAGCCTCTTCACTGCTGCGGGTGCACAGTTTCGGTATTGCTATCCACAGACAGCCCCGCTTGCAAATGTCTTTACAGGACAACCCTCTGTGAGAGGAAACTTTCAAACTGTATGCAGACAAATAATGAAATTCACCTTCTTTATATCACTTGGACACTTTTGTATATTAGATTCAATACCAGTTGCAGTCGCTCAGTAGCTCTGAAAAAGCAGGTAAATTATGGAGCATTGACTTATTTGAATTATAAAAGCTCCAAAGAGATGCTCATAGATAGTTTGGGAGCCAGCTGTAAAATAACTGTTATAATGAAATCTTAAATACAATAGGCTATTGTGCTCAACACAACAAAGGCAGCAGATTAAAAAAAGCCTCCTCTGGTATGCAATGCTCCATAAAAGTTACTACATCTGGACCCTGGTGGGTATTGACTTCAAGAGCTGAGGGCTACATTCTGCAAAGTGCCATTACTTGTAATTCTGTGCCACTTAAATTGTTTTCAGAATCTGTGTTGTCAAATTGTTCCAGTGATTTGCTGGAATGAAAAATAAAACTCTTCCCGAGCTTATGCCACCACTCTAACTCCCCTTGGAGTGCCGTGGAGCCAGGTCTTTCCAGAGATGCTCTGGAAACAGCGATATTTCCTGAAACAGGTCTGCCCGTCTAGACAGAAAGAAAAAAAAAATATGCACCACCACATCCCACACTGTTTTCTAATTTCAAAACACATGGAGTCCTCTATTTTGCTGCCTACGCTGACAGCCATGTCGGGCTGCAGCACCAAGCAGCCTCGCTGAAACAACGGAATCCCATGCTATCACTAGGATGCTCAAAGGCAGCCACTGCCCCGCGAGGAACCGCTCTCATATGGTTTCCACGACCTCCATATGCTGCAGTCCTAAAAGAGCCACACCAAAACTTAACGGCTCCTTGGCTGACACTGGGGTGCTCAAAGGCCAGTGGCCATGGAGAACATTTCTGGGTCATCTTTGCTGATCTGGTGTACTCCAAAGAGTTTCCAACCACAGCTGAGCGGGCTGAGGATGCCCCTCGTCTCCACTGACATCGGGTGGGAGCAGCAGCAGCAGAAAACCCATACCCTCAGAGTGACCCTTTTCCCAGCCACAGTCCCTCACAGGAGACTTGCTGAGCTACTGGGAAGCTGCTGAAAGACCTGGGCATTTGCTCAGCCTTGTTTGGAAATGTTGGAGGAGTTTTGCACTCTGCATCTTTGTTTTTTCGGTTGTTTTCCTTACTAATTTTTCATGTCTGGTAGCGGACGGGACAAAGAAGTGGGGGCTCTGAGTGCTGGCCTCTAATTGTCTTCAGTTTTTGTCTGATGGTTTGTAAAGCAAAGGATGACACAAGGACACCCTCATGTTGGCCTGATGCGTTCCAGCGTAGGAGGGCAGCCATGCGAGCAGAGACCTCGGCAACCTTTTCATTTGGAGGCAATTTTTTCAGCTGGTGTGTAAGAAGGGGGAAATTCACACCCATTGATTCATATTCTCATGTTTGGGTTTTTAAAACAAACCTGCTTACCTGTGCACAGGGGCCGTTTGCAGAACGAGCACTCACCTCATATATTTCATGTGTAACCTTGAGGACTTCCAGTAAGGTAATTCTCATGCTGGGATGAGCTAATCTAGTGCAAAATGCTACACCTGCTTCGTTCTGTTAACAAATAGGCCTCTGCCTGCCGAAGACTGCCTGACCTGACTTATTATACCTTCCCCATCAGCAGAAAGACTCATATCATCACTGGGCCAAAGGTGAATTGCCTGGAGACAAAGTTGGAATGAATTTTTTGCAGTCCCATTTTGCCAGGCATTCAAACCACTTCATCCTGAGGAGCGAAGACCTTTAACTCTGTCACACTTATATATGCTTATAAAGACAGAGCAGGATCTCTCCCCTAAATCCACTCCATGTGAATGTACCAAAAGAGGTAAGCTGGAGGAGTGTTTTTGTCTCTCCTACCTTTTGTTCAACAGCACTATCACCCAGAGGAACAGGAGGCATGGAAGTCCACTGTGGTGCTGATGCTCCCCGTGTCTATTAGCATCTCTGGAGTTAAATGCCCATAGCGTATGCTAATGCTGTAACACATGCTAAAGCATGCAGATATTCACATTCACATACGGCCATGGGTTATGTGGGGAAAGCAAGGAGGGCAAGTAAGGAATTGTATGCCTGTATTTGGCTTCTGGTCCAGAAAAAAGTCGAGACGTTTCCAGCCGATGCCAGTTTTCCATTTGAAATGTTGCTTTGTATTTATAGTTTTCTTAATCCCTAAAGCAAAAGAGGCTAATATTCATTTAAAACCCAATAACAATTAAAATCCCCAATAACAATTAAAACCTACAACGAACAACTGCTCTAGCTTTGTTTATTGCACGCATAAATAATCATACTTCAATGAACATGTTAGTATCTATGATCTCTTCCCAGATTAAGGTTGCCTTGAGACTGCTTGCTTTGGCTACTGTAAATGTGACATGAATTACACTCAGGAAAATGTCTTACATGCTGGGTTTGAAGTAAATTATTTTCTTCTAATATACCTACACAACTGTCACAAGGAATTACACTGCAGATTTAGTGATGTTAAGTGTCAATTGTAATTTGGTGACAGCCATTTTATTGGCTATGCATATTGCTCTGCGAGGACCTGCTTCTCAGTATGGAGGCCACCGTATCATTAAAAACCAGTGATCCTTCACTGATGACATAATTTGACTGGCAGAGAGAGGAGCAGTGAGGGGCTTGCTTCCACCTGCATGGAATCTGCTGTGTGTCAGAGATGAATTTGCCTTCAAATTAGAAACAGCACAGCAGACTGGTGGCTGTGATTTTGCTTGATTTCTTTTAAGGAGTTTCACTGGAATGGTTACTGAGCAGCTGATAGGAGTCTGCTTTAATATGTCAAACATATATATTATGCAGCCTGTAAACATTTCAAATATTTTTAGCCACAGTATACAGTGAGTTATCAGTGAAATACTTTCAGCTGAATTGAGCCACATGCTTCCCCCCCGCCCCTTCTGCACACTCATCCATCCATCCATCCACCCATCCATCCATCCTTTTGTCCGCAAGTCTGCCTCTGCAATAGGCTGGGGTATTAAATTTATGTGTTAAAAAAGTGGAAAAAAAATGTGTTAACATAAAACCAGTGTTTCCACAGATAAAATAAATCATACAAGCTGTGTAAAAATTTAGAGTAAGAGCAGAACCATAATCATACATTCTGAAAATTTTATAAACTGACAATTCAAGTTATGTGTTTTATGCTAATACACATAGTGGTAGGTTCTAACAAACTGTGATTCACACATAAAGAGTAGAAAAGTTGAAGGTATTATATATGTAATATCTATTTTTCACATGTACATCTTTATATATACATTATGTACTTATTCTGAGAAAGAGGAAATAGATTCCGAGACTTTCTTAGCAAATTTAAATCAATATAGCTGCCTTTCCATTTTCAGTATTTAAATTAAATTTTTTGCTGCAAGGCACTGCAAGGAACAAAGCAAAGTACCTTAAAAGAAAGTGTTTCCCTAGTAATTTCACCTCATTTCACACCTATTTGGCAGCTTTTCTTAGCCAATTGGTTTCATTGAAAATGCTGACAATGTTCACCTATTAGAATTGTCCACACGGTAAGGTGTGCTTTCCCCTCAGATTCACTTTATTAACTTTAAATGCAGAAAATAACTTTTTTTTTTTTCCCCAAGACTACCAACAGTCCTCAATACATACTTTTGTCCCTCTCTCATTTTTTCGCACTGCTTGTTCTACTTTTTTTTGAAAAATCTTTACTGAACAATAAACAGCATAAATTATTCAGCCAATTTCAGTCCAGTGGCATAAATCATACTCTAGCAGACATGCTACTTATGACAAATGCTTTGTCTAAGGGAAACATGCCACTGAAGGTTTAATCAGAAGCTCTAAACATTTCAGACTTGCTCAATTTTATTCTTGGCAAGAAGCACTGTTTTTTGCTATATCTTCCAAAGCTTTGGGGGAATGTTCATTTTTCCCATGAGAATACTGAGGCCATTTTTACCCTCTCCAGGAAAGGGGAGGGTGTTAATAAAAGAGCACTTTCCTCAAGAAAAATTCTAATGGGATTGGCAAAACTTCTTGCTCTTGAAAGCTTGTTTCAGAGGCAGCCTTGGATGTTTTAAGTGCTTCCTATATGATGAAGTATTGGGACTTGCATACTGTCCCTTTTGAAAGCATAAACAGCATGAATGAAAACATAACCTTTTATGGGATGAAAGGTTCTTAAGGTTTTATTAACACAATTTAAAAAAAAAAAAAAAAATCCAAGAGAAATGCCGCCCCCTGAACGAACACCCTCCTGCTTTGCTGTGCTGTTTAAATAAGTCCATTTGATGCTTGGGCACAGTTACCCTTCATCTGATTCAGAATCATGGTTTTATACAGCTGGGGGTGTTGAATAGCTGCTTCATCCGGAATCAAACCCTGGGTTTAAATACTAAATGGAAATTTCCATTGGTTCTGAGGAATTTTTAGTTTTGTTGCTAGCTATTCTGAAACCTATTTTTGAAGAATATCTGCTTCGTTGTTAAGATTGTCTTTTTTATGTCACTGCTGTAGACCCCGTGGACCTTATGGAATAACCAGTCCATACCCACCACATTCTCCAAATCAGTATCTATATTCTAGTACGAAATCTGGCATTGGGTCCATTCAGGGATTTTATTCTGCAGCTCCAGTCAGTACAGTTCTCTTTTATTGACTGCAGTACTTCTTGTTTCAGCATCATCTGCAATGTCAGCTGAGGTCCTGCAATAAGGCCCTGCTTCCTGGATGGCTACCTCTTGCATAGCCAAGAAAAACACTGTTGAGTCAAAATTATATAAAACAGCAACCTGAAAAAAACGATGGGGTAACAGAATGGTGGGAAGAGAATTGCAGATAAACTACTGTCATCAGCACAGTGCAGAGCTTGCGCATAGTTGTGTGAACACAACACAAATTATGAATAGTTTTCAACTGAGGAGCAGAACATTAAAAATATATAGGCTCAGGATCTAGCCGGCCTTATCCACCAGATTAAAACAAGCCTAAAAGAAACCGTATATAGAGGCAAAACATCTAACATGCCCTTTTAAAGAAAAGTTGTTTTTGTTATTTTTAAGTTCTGGCTGAAATGAAGACAGCTGGATAGAGAAGGACCAGACGCAGAATGCCGATGCCAGTTTTTGTTATTTTAGGTTATACTCGTCAGCACCACATAAAAAGGAACGTAAGTATTGATATCCTGAATCAAGGCTGTGGTCCGCCGAGTCTCACAGATGCTTTAGCGTAAGAAAAAGATGCGCCACTAGACCCAGGGAGGGAATCTTTTACCTATTAGTGTTTCTTCGTGCTTCCGGAGAGTGGGTGACCTGCACAAACCCTTGAGTTTGAGATGGTATATTTGTTTGACTAACATCTTTGGATTATATATATTTGGTTTATTAGAAGTCTTATTTGCATGTATCCAGCCACTCCCATGTGAGTCTTGCAAGATGCTTGGTCTCAGAGTTATCAGGCACTGAAGCTCCACAGCTTCATCACAGGCTAAGCAAGTGATTCTCTATGTCAGTTCACCTTAGTATTATTTCAAAAAGTAGTCCAAAAGTAGCACAAAGCTCCCATTGTAAACCTACTGTCAGACACAGAAGAAAAAAGACGTGTTCCCCTGCCTAAATGACTCTTATTTCTTTTAAAAAAAAAAACCAAAACCCAAGCAATATGCAAATATAAAATCTAGGGGATATAAAATCAGAGGGAGATTCTGTGAGATGCTTTGCTTCTTGCCAAATGCAGCAGCAGGGTTAGAGCACACTCCTCTAATGTTAAAGGAGTGGAAAGGGCGTAAGGAAAGCAGAGCGACATTCCCTCTCACTTAGCCGCTCACAGCTTCGTTCTGTCACTGTGGCCTGTTTTGCCCAGACCCTTATCCTTCCCTAGTCCTACGAAGGTCACTACTAGACCAACGCCCTGCGTGAAGGCTTAAACATGGAAGCAGCTGAGCGAAGAGACAGAAGCCCAGATCCTGCGGTCCCCGCTCTGCAAAACGTCCCTTGCACAAACCGGTGTTTGAATTCCACAGGTGAGAGCAGTACCGCACATCTCCAGCCAAGCCCTGCTCATTCATTTAAATGCAACTTTCCCTCATCTAAAGGGCCAGCACAGGGAGGGAAACAAAAAGATTTGTAACCTGAACGTTCTCGAAAATTTTGCCCCTTTGGACCGGATTGGAAGGTGGGCAGTGTTTTGTCCTTCCCATGGCACTGTAAGTGTTAAGTGTCTTAAGTGTAAAGGATTAAGAGCAGGACTCTTAAAAAATATTATCAATGGATTGTTGTTGATTGGTTCCATACATAAAGCTAAAAAGGACCAGGTCCTAAGTGTAAAATAAGGTCAAAGATTCTGGATATGGCCTTCAGACCTTTTAATTCACATTTTAATGGTGATCTCAGAGATCATGGTGGTCGCAGTTCAAAAACAACAGGTGTAAAGAAGCCACAAATTATGTGGAAAGGGTCAATCTTGATTTATTTAACATGTTATATGTAGATTTTTACTCATAAATAAGGACCAGTAAATGTGAGGTGTTTGAGGTGAAGAAAGCACCACCCAAATCAGATTGACAACTTAATAAAATGACATTTTCTTCACTATTTTTGTATGCTTTCCTCTTTGTTCTTTCCAAATATTTTGGAATTCTGTTTCAAGGAGATGAGTTCACAAAAGTCCAACAGCTGTTAATATTAAGAAAGGCCAGGCGTTAGAAAGAAGTATGAAACAAACTCTCTTCAAGATTAAAGCGAGGTCATACCTTTCTCCTGAAAAGGCTTTGAAAAAATCCACCCCAAACCATGCTACCACAAGCCACCACGAAACCCACATCAGCGCACTCTGTGTAATGAAAACATCGGTTCACAGTCTGAGAGTCTTTGTAGCTTTCTGTTGAAACCTGAAACTGAACCCACAAAACTGACTGCTGAGGCATGCCAGTTTGAGAAGAGCCAGAAGACCACAAGCATGTATTAGCTGCGCTCCTCAAAAGTTGTTCAAGATAAAGAATTTGTTATGATTGTTGAATCATGACTTCAGAAAACAGTTTTGGGTTTTTGTTTTTTTTTTTTAATTCCCCCCCAATGGGCTTGCCTATGAAGTGAGAAACCTGGGACCGGCTCTGTGCAATCTGTGAAGAATCACATTTGAACATCTTTCTGCAATACTCCTTTTTCTGGAGTGGGCAAATTCTAATTTTTTTTCTAGGTAGCCTTCTCTTTTATTTTCTGTGCTATAAATAATGACTAAGTCCATTGCAGTTACTAGAAGGGTGCTTTTGCTTATTAATACCAATTTTGTTCTTGCTTCACCTTCCGTTTATACGTTAGTAGGCAAAATTCATGACAGTCTCTTCATATCAGCAAGTAAATAAATTCTCTTTTCCTTGCAAATCCCACATTTGCCTCATTTTCCAGTGTTTTCTCAATTACAGCACCTCTCACCCCAGTAGATCCTAAAGCACTTGCCAGCTTAACACCCCCTGATGTACAAATGACTGCATTTCTCATAATAGTAGCATGGGGTTTTAACTCACTCTCATAACAACCTTGACAAGGCAACTTTGTTCTTTAGCTAATGTCTTTAATTGGGCACACATAGGCTGTTAGGGTAGGATTAATTGTGAGCATCTGGGCATTTACTTATTTACTGTTTTTTTTCCTAACAGAGCAAGTACTGAAGTCTTTGCTATTAGAAAATTCACATAAAGACTTGGCACGTACCTTGAATTTATAAAGGCCTAAGAACCCTTAACGGGGGATTACATGTCAACAGTGTCTCTTTAAATTTGTGCAAGTTGTGTACATCAGAAAACAGTAGGTTTGTATGATAACTGGACAAATAAGAATGAGAGCCCTCATTCAACGCCATGTACTTGTGAAAAGAAGGGGGAAGAAAAAAGACAAATTTACTATAATAGCTAATGTTGGCTTTATGAAAGGGAAGGACAACCTCCCGAAACTGATGGTTGACCTATTGTTAAACTATGCCTGAAATTAGCCTTTTCATTATTGAGAGGAGTTGCATCTTAAAGCTTCTATACTCCCCCAATTGCCACTGGGTAGGTCTGTAGGACAGAAGTTCTACACCAGCAAAAAGGAGCTCAGTGAAAGACCCCAGTCTCAGCTGTGATCAGCAAATGAGACATACATGTAGTCCATTCAGTTATATTTCATATATGTGTTTGCTGTAGACTCCTATTAATGGACTGGAGTCATCCAGGAAGTATCAGTGGATTGCAAACCTTTATCAGCAGTATTGTTGGGTATGAAGGAGTGGCCAGAGATATGAAATGTGAGGGAGTTATTGGTAAGTTCAGTGGTGAAGACAACTCATAATCATTGATCACCGGTATACAGAGAGATAAACAAAAAGCTGTGAGACAAGAAGGACATCTGTGTTGCTTTTTGAATGTTGACATTGAGAATTTAATTACCTTACCTTGGAAAAAATCATAGAGTGGTTGGAGGTTCCCACCCTGCTTGTTGGGAGTCCTTTGCCGGAACATGGCATTCCCCAGAGTACAGAGGCATGTGGGTGCTCATGGTGTCACCTCAAGCTCCTCAGAAAGGTGAGTTATCTTGGGGTCTGCAGCAGTGGATAAGGAAAGGCTCATCTATCCTAAACTTCTGGCTGACATATAGAAGGAAATACTTACAGTTCTGAGCCGACAACAACCACCTAGGTGGAGTGACACCTCTAACAAACATCTGTCCATGCCTTGACTCCTGTTGCATGTAAACCACGAAACATTTCACTCTATGTATCCTGTAGAGATGATGTTAAATATCATGTAAGTGTTTTGCAAGGACCAGACTGTTTTGAAGTTCTCTGAAGATGTAAAGTGCTTTAACTATGCTTAGGTGTTCCAGCTATGGCTAATAACTGGTCATAACAAAACACCACCGCTTTCTTATGATGTATCAAAACATCCACATGCACTTCGTAAACTTGTTCATTCTAGGAGCGTCATCTGGACCAGAGCAGATGATCCTGGGCCAGGAATATGGCCTGTAAAATATGGCAAAAGTCCTGGGATGGAACCCCCCCACCGAACAAATCTGTAGATCTTTCAGTAAACCCCTTCCTTGGCTTCCATCTCCAGAGAGAAAGTGGCAGTGAGGACATGGCTTTGTGGGACAAACTTCAGAAACCCTTACCAACTGGCTAGAAATCCCACTACATGTTTCAGACACAAAACTAATTTCTTTCAAGAATTAGCTTGTTATTGACCATATCAACGAAGCAAGGCTGATGTGATTCTCCAGCACATCTCTAATTTTAGGTTGTGCCCCACTGCCAAAGAATGGGCTGACATAAAGGTTGGAAACCCCAAAAGGAACGATTTCTGTCAGCATGTCATAGACATACATACCTTGGTCTGAAACAGTGGACAAATTTTCCCTTTTTTTGCAGGTGTTATGACCTGTTATAACCCAGTGTGTCCCACCTTCTTCCTTTCCTAAAAGTCAACATTCAACTATTACAGAAAAATAACATCTCCCTTAAAAATCCCTTGGCCAAAATAAAGACTATTTCAACAGCTATATGCATGTAAGTACATTTATTAAAATTGCTTGGGATTAACAGAAGAAAAGGCTTAAGCTTTTGGGAGAACTAGGCTGGCATTTTTTTATATTTTCCTAAAGAGAGGTTTTATCATCTTTTATAAAATGTGAGGTTATTTCTCTAAAGGTGGTTTGTCATATGTTCCCTGTATTTTAATACTCATTCACTTTGCATCGGGTGTGATATGCTCTTTTCTGATGAAACTTGGAAGTTTCGTTTGAAAAATGATGTGTCTTATAGATAGCATGGACTAAGCAATTTTAGCTATGGCAGAGCAATAAAAAACATTCTTACCATGGATTCATTGAAGGTGCAAGGACAAATATTAACCTTGGTAGGTCTATTATAGCACTTATTTAAAAAAAGAAGAAAGGAAGGAAAGGCATTCATATTTAAATTGTCTCTTTGCCTTCATATGAGGAAGTAAATTTATAAACCTGAGCAAATAAAGGTTTAGTAGGATGCTGTTAATGTGTTTAAAAATATTTTAAAAACCATTTGTGAAACTAAATAACAGTTCACATAATCCCAGAACTGGACTTCTTCCTCATTTTTAGTAATAAAAGTATACATATTGTATATGCATACCTAGGTATAGATTTAGTTTGTTTAGCTAATCTTCTAATGATTCAGAAATTAACAATTAATAATGTTGTTTCTGAATAAATAACAAAAATAGAAGGCGTGCTTTCACATGTATATTGGGAACAATTAATCGACTATATAAAATGTAACGCAGAAAATCTTTACCTGTCCATAGAAATGACATGAAGGCCAATCCTGTCCACGTTAAGCAAACAAGAAACCTCTTGAAACCAATGGGACTCTTCCCAGGGGTAATGCAAGAAGGATGTGGCCTGTGCACGTTACTTAGGAATGAGCTGAATCCTGCCTATGTGGGCAGAAGAGGCAAACATGTACGCTGAAATATAGAGACCCAGCCTGTACTTCACACCTCCTCCATGCAATGTTGAAATTATTATTTATTATTTAGTTTTAATTTTTTTCTGGGGGGAAAGAATTTAATGAATGTTTTTACACTGAGCTAGGGGACCTGACCATCCCGTCTGTGAAGTGAAGCTGTAAAGTTCACGCAGGCAGGGTCTGTGGGATTGGAATTTCTCAAGTGATAAAAACCTATGGGCCACGGTTGCAGATTTATTTTTGCCAGTCCGGGCTCCTAGTTGATCCCACTTTTAGAACTGATGTGCGATATTTAGAGCCTGGCACGGAGCCAGCGATATCATTAAATCCTCTCTACTAGCTCTAGCAGAGAGCAGTTCCAGGCTAGGAGCTGTCTTCACGTCAGCACAACTTCTTAAATACCCACAAGATGGAAAAAGGGAAAGTAAATGAATTATTCAGTAGTAAGTTTGGTAATCAAAGACCGAGAGGTTTTATTAAAACAAGAACAAAGCTCTTGCCATCAATTAAAGCACTTCTGTCTTTATGTAAATGCTTAACAAAAGAAATGAAGATGTTTCTAGTCCTTCCTGCAATGCATGGGGGATTTTTTGATGAGTATGCTGAGCCATCAGCCCTGGGAGTTGCTCCGTGTGGGTGGACACCCCTGCCCAAACGGGAGCCGTCCACTCCCACCGATGTCATCACAACATCTGACCTCAGTACTAGCTTGCCACTTCAAACTCAAGTTTGGCACCAGAACAACCACCCACCCCCAAAATTTGGTCCTGCTTCTCCCTTCATCTAGGGGCAATGATCAGAAACAAACATCATTTTCTGAAGAAAAGCAGAACTATTTATCATTAAGACACTAATTCTGATATCTTCTCTTGCTCAGCGCTTATTTTCTTAGTGCGAATTAAGACCATTACATTAAATTGGATGTATTTTACATTTTTAGAGGAAAAAAAAAAATCATAAGATATTGTTTATTTGCATGCATTTTCTATGCATATGTGCTTGAGAATATAAGAAATAATGGGCTAGTTTATCACTATACGTATGAACTTCACCGACTGCACTGAATTATTGGTTTCTGAAGGAAATAATATTATCAGGTCACCATAATGCTAAGCAGTATTACATTTTAGTAGATAATTTCTGAAAAGTGCTTACTTTTGAAATATAAAAAAAAAAACCTGAAAGAAAAAAATCCTGGCAACAGTGCTGACTGAAAAAAAATATTTATATTTATATTAAACCCCTCAGCTAGATTCTCAGACACATCACTGCTTAAAATGCAGTCACCTGACAAAAACAGTTCTAATTATTACCCCCTTGGGCTAACATTTTTCAGAGTGACTGGCTAAAATGCACTCCAGCTCATAATTTCTATCTCTGACAGTGGAAGACATAACCTAGTTTCCTCTAATGCAAAAGTCTCTAATCTAGAGGGCAAGACCCTGTTCCGTATAACACTGAAGGGAGAAAATGCAATTTGAGCACAAGGAAATTGCACACATAGTTTGATAGTTCTACCATTCTCATTTTTTTTCCCCAGGATTAAATGTCTTGTTTTATTTTATGCTAAATTATGACCTGGCTAGGACTTGTATATATTCTTCATCATATTCTGGAAATTTTATACTGTAAAAACAAAGGGATGTAGAAATGCAGTCTAACTTTCCTATTCATATTTTAGCCATTAAAATTTCCAAATCTCCATATAGGAGGTAAGGATATTTTTTTCTTAATGGATAGTTTTTGCTTTGGCAAGTGGCACTTGCAAACAATAAGCTTCATTCACCTCTGGGTTAACCCAGTTGTGTATCAGCACAGCGTGATGGATTTCATATTGGTGTAATGCAGTAGTGAATCAGGCTCCAAGGTTTGAAAACAGAGCACTACATTAACATCTACATTTGTATACTGAAACACTGGGGAACAGATTTTCAGATGGGCTTCATCCCAACATCGTTTTCTTGCAGTACATTTTTCACCACCAAAAATTAAAAAAAAAAAAAAAAAAAAAAAAAGAGCATCCATAATTTTGTGCTCGTGAACACCACAGGGAACAAAAATTAGAAAGTCTCTTGGATAGCGAACTCCCTGAATTATACATGCACCTGCCTGAATTATACATGCAATTGAGTAGTTAGATGCTTAACTACTAATATTTGCAATAGAGGGTACCTGCCAAAAT
The DNA here is from genome assembly GCF_949628215.1 of Phalacrocorax aristotelis. Lineage (NCBI taxonomy): Eukaryota > Metazoa > Chordata > Aves > Suliformes > Phalacrocoracidae > Phalacrocorax > Phalacrocorax aristotelis. Next base: position 2,527,192 of record NC_134311.1, read on the forward strand.
CTGGGCCTCGATGTGCAAACTCAACTGCTAACAGCCTCTCAGCTGACACGAGCAGATTTACCGGGGCGCACAGAGGGGGCTGCCTCACTCCAATTAACACCACCCAAATGGTACAGCCTTCGCTCCCCCTTGACATCAGGGACGCTGCTGCATCTGCCCCCGGCTCAGCCTGACCAGAAGGATTCCTGGCAATGGCAGGAGAAATGAATTAACTTTTTTTTTTTTCTTGTTTTTGGTTCAGTTCACGTAGGCAGTGGCTGAATAATAAACTGAGTTCAACCTGATAAAGCCAAAAATGCTGAAAGAGTTTCAAGGAAGTGAGTCAGGAATCCTGGAAGAGATGCTTTTTGCGCTGGGGTTTTATTAACAATTTTTATTTCTCCCAGTGTAAGAACTACCCTTTCCTTTGTAGCTTGACAGCTGCTGCTTAACACCTTTTTTTCCAGCTGGCAGGGCAGCTGGGTGAGCACGCTTGTGGTTAGTACTGGTGCATTGCCTTTGTGAGCAGTAGGGGCACCAGTTCCCTCCTGAAAATGCATGACACGCTTACATCTCGTACATCTTCCATCACTTTGAGGAGTACCTAGACATACTGGCAGCAAAGGTACGGTCCGAATAAAGGAGAATCAAAGCTTTCTTCCATTAAAACTCCCATTGCTGCAATGTTTATATTTAAAACTCCTCTATCAACTTGTGCAGCTACTCAAGTAGGAGAAGGAAGCTCATTACTCCGCTTTTTTCTTTCAGTTGGACTATATATATATATTTTTTTAATACCAACGCTTGGCAGAGTTTTCAGTGAATTACAGTACTTTGTGCTGGTGAGTCAGTGCTCAATGAATGGTCTCCTTTGCCTTTTTTTAAGGACAGAGAATGAGTGAACATGAGTAGTGAAAACAGGAGCCTGAGGCCATAATCACCAGAAAGCTTAAATCTATGAAAGTCACTTCGGTTCACAATCTGGGCAGAGAGCATTTTTTTTTTTTTTTAATTTTGTTCACATTCTTGTCTCCATATGCACATCTGTTTGCAGAGTCTCGGTCCACACTTGCAGAGAAGGTCACAGCATTTTCTAGAACCCACCCTGGAGGCTGAAGCTGCGAAGGGAACAACACCTCTGGAGGGTGAGTGAGGCTGGCTGGCTGGCTAGGGCTTCATAGGATGTGGTACGTGGTACGGGAACTACTGTGCGAGGCCATAAATGTGAAATACTTGGTGGGTGAATTCTTGCTTAAATGAGTTTACCCTTTGCAATCAGAGGACAGAGCAGAGATGTTGAGTATTGGAGAGTAAGCCTGGGTTTAGCTGAGCCGAGAAAACCCAGTAAAATGCCATCTCCCCAGATATTACACATTATTAGAAGGTTTCCTTGTATTTGTGTAGTTAGTGAGGCAAGCAGGGAGATATAAAGCAAACTATTTATTTGCTACTGTCAAGTATCACACTATTAGCAATTAATCTCTAAATTACCTTGGTTTTTACCTTTTTTTTTTTTTCCCTGCCTGTGAGGGCCTGAGTTCATAATACATCAGTATAATCCTAAGGGATTTCCAAGAAAAATTCTGTTCTGAATCAGGCCTGTCAATATTAAACACGTCTCATACTACCGCAGTCAGGCATATCAACAATCCTTATTCCTGGTCGTGGTGGACCACCTGTAAATGTCAAAGAGTTGTTGATGTCACCCTGAACCATCAGACCTCAGGCATCCAGCTCAGACTTCTGTTTGTCAGCTTGCCCAGGGGCAGGGGAAGCCCAGCTCCTCTCAGATGCTGTAGGAGACACACGATTAGTAGCTTTTAGTCAGTCCAGTGAGTGAGATTACAATGAGAAAGGCTTAACACCCATTCACTGAGACAGCTGTCCTCCTGTAGCTGGGTTTCGTTAAGGTTCATCTTTCAACATAGATTAACTGATCACTTGCCCTTCAACGTGGCACAGCGTAAATACTGAAAGATCCTTTATACCATTGGTATTTGAATTCAGGCTGACAAATGAGCCATAACCACTACCTACAATGGCTCTTACAGGGCCTATGAATTGGTGAGTCAAGATATTCCTATGGGCGAGTCATGCAAATAACCTCTGCTGAAACCTAAGCTCTAAGCAGCAAGTGGGTGAAAGATGCCCTAAATCCTGGGTAGAGTCCTCCAGGCCCAGCTGAGCTCATCAGATCGACCACCAGCATTGGTGGGGCTGAAGAAGAGCTGGAGGAAACACCAGAGTCAAGGGGGAGGGATGGTGTGGGCAGGGAGCGCATGCTGACATGGAAAACACTCCTGAGGGAGACATGGCTATTAAAAGGCTGGAAACCATGGTGCTTAGTCCCTGACTGATGAGGTTTTTACTTTCCACCTCTCATAAGTCAGTACTGATGTTAGCTCTGTGAGAAGGCCTACAGTTTGGTCACTGTCTCAGCCTAAACAGGCTTATTCACCTTTCGACCACTCTTCCGTTATCTTTTGCCAGCTTCTGTGTTGGGCAACACCATGATCATGTTATATTCACTGCAAACTGATTAATATTTTGAAAATAAAATCAAAGTTTGTGGGTCTATCTTTCTTCTACTGAAGAGTTGAATGTTTTCCCAATTAGAGCTGGGTCTAGGAAATTTTAGGTCTAGGAAATTTAACTCTAAATTTAGGAAATTTAGAATCATCTCCTTGTACAATACTAGGAAAATTGGAACCTAATGACAAAATGAAGGAGAATGCTTTCCTACTTAATCTCGAAGCTAGAATTAGGATATTCTAGCATGGACAACAAAAGATACTAATCATTCATACTGGGAGAAATAATAAACTAATTGTTACTTCATTAGGAGGGGATACTATAAGTGTCTACAGCCTGTGTCCCAAGCCTCTTGTACAGACAGCAGGAGTAGAATCTAGCCCTAAACCTTTTGCAAAAACTGCCAGGGAAGTCCACGAGGCTGGAAAAGGACTGGATTCTCTCTGTGTCAGTAGTTCTGTAAAGTAAAACACAGTATAAGATTCATCAAGAAATGCATGTAAAGAGGAAGAGATCTGTAACCAGCAGACTTGATGCTTGAAGTGTTGCTTGGAAAGGACAGCGAATGGCATTTGAGTCTTCTGGAGATGAACTCAGATCCTTTGCAAAGAGTGACTACAGACTGTGGTTCTCGCCTTCAGAGTCCCCCCACTTTGGGCACTATCATGCATTTTCATGGTGCCAGAGACTATTGTCACTTCCTAATACCACATGAAAGATATTGCTGGTCTTCCTGAAGACCTGTTCCTGAAGCCTGGCACTCTTCTCACATGAGGTGGTCTCCCCCATGAAGGAGGACAGTTGAACAGTCCAGATATAAGCTCCTTGTAAATAACTTGCTAGAAAAGAAAGAGCTTGGCAAATATCCAATACTTTTATAAGAAAGAAGCACATTTCTCAGTGGCAATGGAAAAAACCCCACTCCTTTTTCCTTTCTGTGTTTGTGACATCTGTGTAGACCACAAAGAAAGAAACCTTTATAGTCACTGGGGCTATAAGTAGTTTGATCGAGTACTGGGGGTGAGGAAGTGTTTTCAAGACAAGTATTAGTGATATGCTGTTAAATGATTGCAGAGGGGAGAAGTGGGTAAAGGAGAATCTGCTGAAGTCAGTGGGAGATCTGCAGTTCACCTCACGAAAGCCAGGATTTCATCCCAAGTCCGCTGCTGACAACAACGTTCGTGAACATCTAAAAATCATTATTGTATTTCGTCATTGTTTAGTTGGGAACTGGATTTGTCTGTGCCTCAGGCGTAATTCACTACATCACCTAAACAACTTTATAGTCTAAGCTCTTCGTGTGTACTGGCAAGAAGCAGACCCAGACATCTGAAAAGGAAAAACAGTCTAAATACATTTGAACACCTACTGGAGGATACAACATCCGTGTTTTTTCCTAGGGAATTCTTCATTTCAGCTGCACTGTTTTTGAACCGTAACCCTGGCTTAGTAATTTTCAGCCTGCTACATAATGAAGTTCACCATTATAAATTTTCATATTCAAGAGTAGAAAACTGTAAGGAACTGAAAAATGAAAGCAGTAACAGTTTATAGGCACAGTACTGTAAAATTATCATATTTCTGCAGTAGAGTTACTGATTTGATTGCTCTTCTTTTAACCACTTATCTGCTTTCCTTAAATACAAATTTCATGCATGTAGAGAAAAATCCCACGTATGTTTCATTTAGGCATTCACTGTCCGCATTCTCATGAAGGTTCTGGAAAGGTCCAGGAGGATGCGTGCACAAAGATGCGCATTAAGACCACCTCCTTCCAAAAGCAAGCAGAAACTAAACAAAGAGAAGTCCATGCCTAGTTAAGAAGACCATGCTATAAACTCTTACTCACCGATGTAATCCTTATTTAGGAGTGCAGTGTAAATGGCTTTATAACACGACACTTAGCTGGGTGTTTGTGCTTTATGCTCACTTCCATACAGACCCCGTGAAACACTTTCGAAGGGGTTTCGCAGAGCAATCTTGCAGGCTGCAATTTTTTTGAGCAGTCCAAACAACCCCATTAAACAAACCCAAACAGGATTCAGAAAGTGCAGGATTCCAACACTTTCCCCCCAAGATCAGAGGACCGCTGTGCATTCTCACTCAATTTAAACAAAGTAAACGGCAGTTAATATACCCTCCCCTAATGGGCACCCCCACTGGGGACATTGTTCAAGCACCACCACGGACACGGCCCCAGTGCAGCTGGATATGTAAACAAGGACATAATCCGCCTGAAAGAGCGCTCACAGTTTGGCAGAGCTCGCCGTGTTGTTAACATATTGTGCCAAAGCAATAACAAAGCCATCGTTTTAAAGTTTATTTGCAGGCTCTTATTAATCAAGAAATTTTCCAGAAATTGGTTCTAAATGAAGGACCTTCCAAAAAGTCACCATTTGGAAAGGAAGGTTTCCAGATGACTTTTTTTACTTATCTGTAGCCTGTTCCTCAGAATAAATCACAATTTAGTCCAAGTTCAATTGAGACAGAAAACATATTGCTGTTATACAATGTAAGGGAGCCTTCTGGGTTTTATTTTGAACTCTCTCCATTTCTTGCAAAGCCAATCAAGCTTTGGGTCGTAGTTCTTCAGTTGACTGGAGATAGTCAACGCTCTGTACCTTGGCTTACTAGCAACGAATGCAAAACATCAACAGTTATAAATTCACTGTAATCAACCTGAGCCTGCACAAGCCAGTATTTCCAAGTTAGGTACTCTGAGGAAAGAAAGCAAGCTTGGCAACTTTTTGTAGTTCACTTTCACTAGTTGATATTCCAGGTTTTTAAAGTTTTCCTAACATTTTAGGGACAGTCATAAAAATGGTGGAATAATGTGACAGGAAAAGATATCATTTTGAAAATAAGCTCTCCGTGAGCCTTCAGTCTGACAGAATAGATGGTCTGGGATAAAACTGTACCCAGAGGTACACACTGGCAAGATTTATTATGGAGGTGACCAATCAATAACAACTTCTAAACCTGCTTTAACCCCCCCTCCCCCCCCAATCTTAGAAATTAAGGAGAAAGCTGTTCTGGATGTGTTTTACAAGAAAACCAGAACAGATCATGGAAAATTAAGATTGGTTAACTTTACCATTTAAAGTCTTCATTATAAATCAATATTCACAACACTTAATCTGAAAAGGCCAATTCTTTAATAATCAGGTAGTTTTGGAGGAACTTTGTGGTTTTTTTTAATGGTTTCTGTTTTGTTTTGTTTTCAAAGTTGCACCATGTGTTCAATGTATTTTAGTGGCTCCAAAAGGAATTGACTTACCTATTTAGAGTGTATTTAAGTATGGGTGTTATCTGTGTGCAGCTCTACCTAAAAATTATGGGTAGCCCTGTTTTCATGGATAAATCCTTGAACATTTGCAATGTTGCTGCACTGGGCAGTGGTACAGCCATTTCACCAGGAGACTGGATGAAATATTAATGTCTGTGCACAGAATATCTGTATCTGCACAGTAAAAACTGGGTTTGTCCCTTGCTGCGTGGGAGCCATTGTTTTGTCCTGTCCCACTCTGAACTTACTGCACTTGCCTGGTTTAGCTGAGCACGTTCAGCAGGTCCCGTGCCTCCGCTTTGCTGCACACGTGTGGGCCAGCTGCAACGGTTCCATTTATCACTTTGATACCTGTTGAGCTTAACAGGTCTGTGTTTAAGACGTTTTTCAACAAAAGTGTAACTGAAACCCCGTATACGCCCGCTCAACCTAATCAGAACAATGAATTGATTTAAAAAAAAGTGTATTTTGGTCTAGCTTTCCACTGATATCTTTGCTGGAGCTGTTGAGGCCCTGTCAACACTGCTGCATATTTAGCATACCACTCCTTTTTGTATAGCCCTGTGCTACAGAAAAGATCCTGCACAAGGTGTCGTTTGCCTTAAGGGCCTCTTAGAGCTCAAAAGCTACAGTTGTTGACGACTCTGATTTTTTTCAGATCAGAGGAAAGTTCAAAAACCACTACAGCCCATGCTTTCAGACCTGTCTAGGAAGGGCTCTCACCTTGCTGCCCATGGTCAGGTGAAGTAAAATGAGAGCAAAGCCTTTAATTACTCAGATGTGGTACCTCTCTTTGTGTGCTGAGGCTGATACTGTAGTTGGGACTGATGAGACTCGAGCTAAGTATATAGATGGGATTGATTTTTATAACTGTCAGACCTGTGATTTGACTGGCTGCCAGCTGACCTTCTTTGTTCTGGTTCAGACCCAAAAAGCCGAGTACAAGGATGCTCTTTTGTCTGGGATGCTTTCTTCATTTTTGAGATCTATGGATTAAAAATATTGTTATCACTGACCCCAAAACATAGATGTCCTTATGTCATAGGCATTTTCGTTCTGTGATGACCGTGAGAGATTTATTAGAGTATATGTACTGTGACAGATGTCCTTTATGCGATACCCAGCTCAAGGAGACAGCACTGGCTTCATACCAATTACAAACACCTCTGTCATTTCTGTTACTAGTTTTGAGCCCTCAGCTCAGTAATAACAATTTGTTATAATATTCATTATATTTAAAATTACTAATATTATAATTTTAAATGAAAAAGCTTTTTTTTTTTTTTTTTTTTCTATCACTCACAGTTTTTGCCCTTTTCTTACCTGGTCATGGTTCCTCTTCCACCACATAAAGTCACCTTTACAACACCACTTAGGTATGAACTAATGAAGCTGAGTGCATCTGCTGATAGCCTGAAACAATGGGCTTTAATGGTGTGAAACACCCTGTGTATGTAAATGAACTCCTAATGTGATACTATCATTACTACTTATTTATTGTAATGCTGAAAAATACTCTGTTTTGGTCAAAGAACGAAAAAATGGCCCATCTGACAGTGGTATCTCATTTTGGATCAATAACTTGAGAGAAATTGAGCCATGAGTGAAGGATAACATAGAACAAATATTCTTTCCTTATGTATGCTGCAGCTATCCATAAGCATAGGCCAGGATCTCTACATCACTGCGTCAGCCACATGGACCCTCCTCTACTTTGGAGCTGGCAAAGATGATGTCACAAAGTTAAATAGGGAAGAAAAGCAAAAAAAAAAGAAGAGATGAGGGAGAAAATGTATGTTTAAGAGGACTGTTTTAATGCCTTCCAACTGGAAAAGCCAGAGCTTAGCAAAAAACCAGGAAGATTTACGTTTAAAATGTGCCCCTTTTTCCCCCCCAAAATAATTGGTGACCCCTGAATCTATACTTTTTATTGCTAGGTAGTGCAGAAGCCAAATGAAAACAGAACCCCAATTTCTACAGCTATGCTTCTCTACCACTGCCAGTTCTCGATGGATCAGATGAGGATTGTGGTCTGCCTGTTTTGGATCTGTGAAGCAGAATACTTGCAGATGCTGTATGCTTATAGCTGCATATTAAGTGTATATGTGCATGTGGTTTTTTGCAAAAAATGTATGCCAGGAACAAGGATTTAAAACTTGTCTTTCCCTTTTCTGTAAAAGCAGTGGATGGGTCACACATAAGCATTAGAAATATATAAAATTTCTCAAATAATGGATGCCTTTTATTGAGATTTGCTTTATGCTGGTACCACAGAAGTGAAACAGTTAAATAATTTTGCCTTCTGTTGAAACAATATATAACCTCTTCATTATTATGCATAGCTTTCATGCATACTATTTGAAGATATAGTGATTTATCCAGCTGGTTTCTTATATAATCTTGAGGTATAAATTTATATAGTGGGAGTTTTAGTGTATTTATGATGCATAGTAAATTGTATTTAAAAAGTAACTTGTGTAATATATTATACAGTCTTGCTTTAGACTATTCACTCAACACATACACAGAAGCTTGAGAACTGATCCAGATTTTCTGTTCTGAACTTCAGAAATGAGTGGAAACAAAAGACATTGCAAAAATCCCTAATTTCCTCTACTGAGGACTTATGCTGTGAAACATTTTAGTTCTATATGATAAAAAAGACTATTTGGGGCCACACTACCTGAGATCAGTACTAAAGTCTGAGACTGTCTATACAATGATTATGTGAGAGAAAGAGAGTAGTACAGGAGAAGAATTTGGTTTCTGTGTATGAAAACCAAAGGAAAGAACTGCTAATCTAGGTGCATGGTGATTGCCCAAGTTGACCACTTCAACAACTCAACTCTTTATCTCAAATTCTCTGAAAAAGTGATACCAAATGTGGTTTGGTATCATCTGCTGTAATGGTGGCCAAATGCTAGATGACCTGCATTTCCATAAGTACCACTTTGGAAAAATTGCATGGTTTTAGAATTGCTGAATTTACTTAAAAACCTTTTTTTTTTTTTTTTTTTTTTTTACTGCAGCAGGGACATACCATTCCTTTGTATGATCCAAATCTGAAAAAGCCTCTAGAGTACCATTTACACAAAAGTAATATTCCCAAAATCACTAAAGACTTCCAAGTGTATAAACACCTACATCTGGGCCACACATAAAGCTCACAGATATCTAGCTCCACAAATGCTTCAAGCTTTGGTTCAAGCCTAAGCTGCAGGCGGGAGTCTTAACTGAGGCATTCCTTTGTCTGCCTTGTGAACACAGCAAATCAAAAGGTAGCACGGATTACCCAAGTGATGAACTATCTACCTGCAGTTTTGAGAATGAACACTCAAATCCCACCCAGCAAGATAATTTTGCTATGCTAATGATTCTGTTATGTATTGATAACAGATCACTCACATAAAGCAGAAGTATTGAAACCTGTCATCCATAGGCTCTTGGTTATATGCACAGAATTTACCTAAAGTGCAAAGATTCAAGGTAAGGAGTTGCCATATTGCCTTGAAGCAGCAGAGCCTGTACCCTGCTCTTGCAACAGTGCAGCTCTTTGAAACCAGCAAGGCTTCAGGGTATAATCTAGAACAGAACATCGTCCACAAAACAAAACAAAATTCAGCCTTAACTTACACACGTATTCCAGCCAATGGCTTATCTAACAAATTTCAGTAATAGATGTGAGAAAAGGAGAGAAAAGACCTAGACATTCACATTTAAATTCAAGATACAAAGATACTGAATCAGCGAAAGTGCTCTTTATTAAACTGCTGGAATGTCATATTTGCTGATGAAAAACACCTGATGGTATGTTGAGAAATCATTGTTTATATTTGACTGAGGTTCCTATCACCCTTCACTGAAGACCTGGTTAGAGGTCTGTGACTCTCATCTCTGAGTAGAGAGGTCTGTGAGCGTGTGGAGTGGTGCTTTTTGCTATATGCTGAAGGCCAAGTGAAAGAGTAGGAGTGGCAGAACCTAAAAGAGCTATTCAGTGCCCTGAAAACCTCATTGACAGGAGTCACTGTGCAGCTCAAAAGCAGCCACAGTGAAGGCAATGGTTGGAGCAGTGCTTGGAAGAAGCTGTGACAAATCATCTACGTCCCTGTGAACCAACTTGTGCAAATTATGTCAACTTTGTTTTGGAAACTATTGAAGTAGGCAGCTCTTAGCAGTCAGGCTGGGTCCTTGGTTTGCCATAGTTTTGGGTGGGATGAGCTTTTGAAGGGAACTGGGTGCACCGCTCAAGGTCTTTCCTTGAGCCTTTACTACATAAGGAATGAGTCAACTGTGCATGACTGTAAGTTATATCAATACTGTGAATGCACATCCATAAAGGTGGAGACTGCACAAAAGCGGGTCATTCTGGTGTTTCAGGAGCCGTGCAGAATGGGTTGCCTTCTGCGAAGAAGTGGAGGCAGCTGCCTCAAAAGCCTCCAGTATGGAAACTTGAAGTCTTTACATCAAGTTTTTGTAGTTTGTGCAGCACAAAGGTAACAGCAGGTTTCAAGGTGATTGAGGAATCATGAGTTTAAGCCTGATTTAAGCCTTGAACCCTTACAGCAGGATCACAAGACGTAACATTTTTTCCTTTGATGTGATGCCATTGTGCGTGGCATTGCGGTACAAGTGATTAACAGGAGCTGGGAATAACAAAGTAGGTGGTTTTACATGACACTTCAGGCTTCCTAGAGCCTCCAGCCTATGCCTTTCTCTTGCTATCTCAACCCATCACAAGCTAGGACTCTTTCTGATTAATCTCATAAAAATTCACACTTAGTACAAATATCACCTGCCTTGTCTGAAATACAGTGAATAAGACCACGTCCGTCATTCGGTGCACCAAGGGTTCTGGAATCATGCATACACTTCATTCTTTCTCTGTATAGATTATACAGCTGTTTTATTTTAAGACTTGCTTGAGAATAATTGGATATACAGGGTCATTGTCTGTTCCAGTTCGGGCAGGCATGGTCCTAATTTGGATAAATATATCTTGATCAAAAGGACCAACGAATGGAAAATGCCCCTAGCTTGGTAAAACGATAGTGATTCTTAGGTTCAGGAAGCTCATGGTCACAAATTACCCCGATACCCTTTTTTACCTACTCAGTTTTTTAAAATCAGTGATAAACATTTTAGCCTCTCAATAACCATGTAAAGCACTGCAACAGAAGGGCTGAATGTAACAAGATAAGCAAACTATGCTGTCAAATCCCCACAAGAATGAATTTTCTGTGAGTCTTTTATTCCTCCTGAATAAATCTTGTTGACCGATTCCCCTGAAATATAAATAAACAAACAAACGCACAGGGAGAACTTCCACCATACTGACCTCCTGCTGGGTTATGGCTCAAATCTATCAGCAATTGTAGCTGGCCACAAAAACTAGTTCATTGCAGAGGAACATATTAGTCAGTATTTCAAATAAATGAATACATGCTCTTACTTATTGGACACTTGCTGGGGAATTTCTAGAGCTTTCATTTTCAAGATTTTTTCCATCTCCAGTGTGGTCAACTTTTTTTTTTCCCCCCAGGGCTCATACTGACTGCTTATACAGGTATTTTACTGTTTTAAAAGAGCTAAATTTTTACTGAAATGTTAAGCTGCCAACCTCATCTCAAGTGCCTGTCCAAATTATATTTGGATGAGAGGTTGTAGATTAAAATCAATGACAAACGAAAATCACATGGATGTCCACAAAGTTTAGGAAACTTGTGCTTGGTCTTTCTATGACCCACCTTATTTCTCATTTACCTACACAAAACTCAGCGCTCTCACTAAGCACATTATTTTTTCCTAGGCTGGAAAGGTGAGGAGGAGAGAAAGACATGAAGGTTTAGTCCACTTCTGGTTTCTCACAAGGTGATTTCTATTATGGTTATAGGGTCAGTTTAAATACCTAGGACAGAGAAGCAGAAAGAGAAAATTAAGATAAACAGCATGGATTAAAAAAAGCTGAAAAAGGGTATGAACGTGTTACTGGGGCAGAAGACTGCCTGGGGGAGAATGATATAACAGCTTGTGATGAAGGCTCGTTGTTCATCTAATTGAGTCTCTTTGCATAAACTCAAATATCTGTATTATGGCTGCTGCTTTGATTCCTGCTACTGGAACAGGAAGGGCCAAATCTGGATGGTTAGAAACCTGTTTTCCAGCAGTCAGATACTCACTACCTGCTTTGCGCTTTTTGTTGCTCCTCTGTGCCATGTGCTGTGCAAACAGTTTTTCTTCCTATATGATTGCTACATGTCAGATGCCTCTTCACATAGCAAACACTTTACT